>NC_048604.1:115489099-115789099 GCF_003668045.3 Cricetulus griseus | reverse complement strand
ACCTTTCCATCATACTATATATCAATCACCAAAACAAAACTTGTTGCAGGAGACTGAAATTCAGTGGACAAAGTGCTTGCCTCATAAATGTGAAGACAAGATCAGATCTTTAGAACCTAAGTAAAGTCTAAGATGACATGATGGGCCTTTGTGTAACTCCAGCCTTCGAAGACAGAGTCTGGGATCTCTGGAGCAAGATGGCTATCTAGATTAGACCTATCAGTGAGCTCTGAGTTCAATCAAGAGTCACTAATTTGATGAATAAGATTGAGAGTCATTGAGGCAGTCTCCTGATGTCAATCTTGGGCTACCACATCCACGCATATGTGTATGTGGCTGTACATAGATGGTATACCCACACACATGCAAACACAGACACATATACACCACATACATATTCATACATGAAAATAAAATTTGTTTCAGAGTTTTTACAATTACTTTTTTAGAATAATAGATAGATGGTAGATACAGATACACATATACACTATAAATACATATACAACAATAATAAAATCTCTATGTAATTTTAAACTGTTTAAAAAATTAATAACAGAGCTGACAGGAACCAAGGACATCACTTTAATAATCATATTATTCTCAGACTTCCCTGGAAGGTGACCCAAGAAGAGTTCCTTCCAATCTAATAATAGTCATGTTGCTCAGAAATACTGCCAAACTCACCTTCAAACCAAACCCACAATCCATGAGATACCCTATCACCCATCTCTGAGATGTCTGTGGTCTCTCAGCTCCAGTGAGACCCACTCCTGTTGCTGTTACTAACATGACAATTTCTCTTTTCCCATGGCAGTTGTCATTTCTTATACACTGTGTTAATCAAGGTATAAGAGTCACATGAAGAATGTATGTAGTAGCCACAGGGATGTTACCATTTTGGCCTCATAAGCGTTATAAAACCATGTGGTGCAGTGTTTCATCCAGCTATCATCCCTACAATATTGCGGGAACCTTTGTCCTTCCAGTCCTGCTTAGTTTCTCAGTCCTTTACTTTCCTGGAAGCCCCTTGTGCTTGAACTTACCTCAGATGCTTAGAATGTGTAATACCTGGTGGAGGCAGTGTAGTCATCTTCTTTTGGATTTCTATTCACTAGATATCAATTAGCAAACTAGCTCTCCACTGTGGAAAATATTAATTATCCCCCATTTCACAAAACTACTTCTTGAAAAGTGTACTCAGTTTATATTTTATGCAATGGTATCTTTATTAATTTTTCAAGTTAGCATGAAAATGAATGGGTTTCATTAAGGCATTTTCATGCATGTATGCTATTGTATTTTCTTCTAATTCATCCCCTATCTCTGACTGCCCAAATCATCTCACTTAACTTTTCTTAAAAAAAAAAAAAACCCAACAACTTGGAACCATTAATAAAAGGAAAAATCACTTTAAATTCATATGGCAGAGTATGTTCTGCCTGTTACACAACCTCAAGACATTTCAACTCGAACAAAAACCAGGAGAGGAGGTTGGGTGGCCTCATTATTTCACTGGGCTCAGCTGTCTGCTTACTTTCCTCTTGGCTTTCTTATTTAGACATTCTGGTATTGATATAAAGCATCTACATAGATGAAATACATATGTTAAAAAATACCACATAGTTGAAACCATGCCAGAATATTTTGAGAAATTATTTATGGTACTAATTATAAGCAAATAAGTAAGAATGTCTGGGAGCCCAGACAGTTCTAATTGCATTCCTGAAACAGTCATCACTATATGATTTGAATGTTATTTTAATCAAGTTTTCTTGTTCAGGCCTCTTCAACCTTAGACCTTTTGATACTTGAGGCTGGATTTGTCTGGTTAGATAACTGTCCTGTGTACTGTAGGATAAATATATCAATATGTCTGACATTTATCAATTAGATGCCAGTAGTATCTAACTCCCTTCTTAGGACAATCAGAACTGTGTTTAGACATGGTCAAATGTCCCCTGAATGGTAATACTCTTGCTGATATGTATCACTGTTATAGTTCTGACATCTTCTAGTCTTGTTCTACTTGCTGGGTACCAACTTTTGGGTTATAGTACTGTAGCCAGCCTGAGATCTTCCAAACCATAAAAATCTAAAGCTAAGTTTTTTTCTTCTGAATACCAATTATCTGGAGATATTACAAATAATACAGATTCTCATTTGTTAGGAATAAGGTCAGATATGAACAAGTTCTTTCTGAGTAAGTTTTCATGCGATGCTATGGATCCAAGGTCCACACTTTGAGTAGAGGGGCATAAAAATGATCCAGCCCTTCATGACATCAAGCATTCCTCTTGAAGGCTTTGCTTAGCTTACCCCCTAGAAGTCTTCGGGATCAGGATTTAACATAACCAAGTCTTCTTTTTGTTTATTCCAGGCTGTTGCTTCGAATCCCACTCTACTCCTTCAGCATGGTGCTAGTGGATAAGCATGGCATGGACAAAGAACGCTATGTGTCCCTAGTGACACCCATGGCTCTCTTCAACCTCATTGACACTTTCCCCTTGAGAAAAGAAGAGATGATCCTGCAAGCTGAGATGGGCCAGACTTGCAACACCTGATGTGCTGTTACAATTGTGGTGGTTCCTCATCTCTTTTTACATAGAGCTGTGCCTTACATAGTGCCCGTTTCCTGGGAAGGCCTTAAAAATACCCTTGATGTACAGATTCTCATTTGTAATTTTTAAAGTCTATTTTATTATGTGCTTTCTTTGCCCTTAAGAATTGGCACAATGTTTTTTTTTAAACTCTGAAATGTTTCAAAATATTTGAATATATCTACTCTTTCTAACTCTCCTTTTATTGTGGCTGGTTAACTCTATTATTAGAAACTACAACCACACACGAGCTCTCAGCTTATTATTCATTGTGCAACATACTTTTCTTTCCTTTTATTGTTTATATAAGACATTTGTTAATAAAATATTTTGAAGCAAACTTACTAAAACTCACTTTTTAAAAACAACTCAAGCCGGGTGTTGGTGGCGCACGCCTTTGATCCCAGCACTCGGGAGGCAGAGGCAGGTGGATCTCTGTGAGTTCGAGGCCAGCCTCGTCTCCAGAGCGAGTGCCAGGATGGGCTGCAAAGCTACACAGAGAAACCCTGTCTCGAAACCCCCCCAAAATAAATAAAAACAACTCAAGAATGAGGTTTACTTGCTTCATGTGATCAGTGGTTTTAAAAGTGTGATTTTGTTGTTGTTGTTGTTGTTGTTGTTGTTTAGGAAAGGAAAACTGTAGTCCTGACATGGGATTGACTGAGATGGGAGAGGGCTAAGACTCCAAGTGACAGAATAGCAAATTAATATATTAATCCAAAAATCAAAGAATGAAATCTTTAACCTCTTGCTAGAGGAAGTGTTGACTCGCCTTATTCCATTTTCCCATGGAACAATGTACTTACCTTGTATGAGGAACTGTAAGTAATGGAGAACTGATTGAAAGCATACAGGGAGAAAACATAACATAGGTTTAGGCAACCATAATGAGGTTTTATATAAACAGTTAAATAGCCACAGATCGGGCTGTGTCCTAGAACCATTCACTTCTGGAGTGTGTATGTGAAGATGAGGTGAAACATTGTGCATCTTGGTGATTGTTGATAGACGCAGCCTCAGCCAAATGGATCTCTCAGTTATATAGAAGCTGGAATCTGGTTGAAGTTTAGGAGTGGAAATGTCCTGTCTCAGAATCCTGAGAACTGTCTTCAAAGACCTCCATTTTCTTCTACTCTCAATAGGAGATCTTATGAGAGATGTTTGAAGTATATTCCTCCTCAATGGACATGCTAACAATGATAGAGAAATATCACAGAATACCACTCCTAGACTACATGCAACTAATGGCTGCTGAGAGAAGGAGAATTAGCTTCTCCCAGGGATGATCCCTCTAATGGGTTACCCAATACAAAGTGGTCAGCCTGAAACCATGCAACACAAGCCACACTGAAGGGACTCAGCAGGTTGTATTTATTTTTTATGCATATATGCATAACAATAGTAATAAAAAGAGGCCATCAATTTGAGAGGGAGTGAGGGGGAAACGTGGAGTGTGTTAGAGAGAGCAACATGGGGGGAGTGGAGAAAGAACATGGATGGGAAGTGATATAATTACATTTTAATTAAAAAATTTTTAATTTAAAAACAGATATTCTAGAAATGAAGGTGCTAGAATTGGGAACGTAAATACACTTGGACTTGTTTATCCTTGGTACCTACTGCTTCTGTGGATTCAATTAACCTTGGATTGAAAAAAATCAGACAAAACTACATGATGCTATATTGAAATTGTATAGACTTTTCCCCCTCACTACTTCCAAACCAATGAAGCATAAAAACTATTTCTAAGCATTTCCCTTCTGTGGAGTACTATAACTAATTCAGAGATGTTTAAAGTATACAAGGAGATGTACATAGATTACAGGTAAGTACGATGCCATTTTATGTCAGAAGCTGAGTAACTTTTGGGTCCTGGAACCAATCATTCCTGTTCCTGAGTTTGTGTATGAAAAAGCATGATTGGCCAGTAGGGCTGAATTCTCAACTGCAACCCAGCCACCAAGGTTTCCACTCACTGGTTGCCTAACAGATCCCTTTGTGGGGAGGTCAGCTTTACTTAGGAGGCCTGCATTTGTGTTTGTCAGTGGTTGAGCCTGAAATATCACACCTTGGAATTTAATGAGGAGTTAGAGTGTACTCCTAGGCAAACATTTCCAAATATTTCTGGTGTCAGTTTGGCCCATAATCTATTCTTAAACAAAATAGTGAAATGATAGAAAGTCCAAATTCCAACATCCAGTGGTTTAAAACAGGAGGGAGGTTGAGCGGTATTCTCAACAGTAGATTAGACAGAGTAAATGCTAACCTTGAATAGATTTACACTCTATGTAGAAGAATGGACTGTTTTTCTCCTGTATACTAAAAGCCACTTTTTAGTTACTGCTTCCTTTATATGCATCAGATTAAAGTAAAAGCACAAATGGAAGAGGAATGTCAAATGGTGATGGAACTTTATACAGTACCTTATGCCATGGGACAGCCTGAAAAGAACTTATCTGATTTACTCAAACCAGTCTTTCTAGTCACTTTGAACTATTATAGCACTTTGACCTTCTTCACCAAATATACAGATTATTTGAAGACGAATGGAGGAATGGATGACCTGTAATGTTTTAAAATTAAATACTCTACAAAAATATGTGGAAAACATTTTGGAAAAGTTATCAATTGCTTTCTCTAGAATGCAGGTTTCTCCCTTGATATTTCTCAAGATTTTTTAAATATTCATTTTGCAATCCTAGAAAGAAACAACTAGAGTTAGGGAGATAACTCAGATCACTTGGTAAAGTGCTTGCTGTGTAAACACGAGGTCCTGAGTTCAATCTCCAGCACCCATGTAAAAAGTCAGGAAAGGAGGCTCACACTTCTCAGCCTCTGGTTTCCACATCCAAACATGCATAGGTGTATGTATATTTTCACACACACACACACACACACACACACACACACACACACACACACACACACACACACACCTCATTCTTACTTGCTCATATGCTATGCTTTCACACACATGTTTCGTGTGCATGAGAAAGAGTTGGGGGGCCCTTAAAGGATACACACTCTTGGACATGTGTATAGGGAAGAAATAGCCATTTAAATGAACTGAAGTCAAATAGAAAATGCAGTATGCTCAGTAGATGACAGCAGAAATCGCCTTTCAATTCTTTGAAGTTCACAGGCCTGCTTAGGATCTATTCTGGCTCCCAAACCACACTTGCCTGTTCCACTGGTCAATTCGAAATGCAAACAGTTTATCTAAAGAACCTGAGGCTCAGCATCTGGCTCTTTTCTGGCCTGTAACTCATCAGTGTTCAGTTGCTATCATTTCTCTGACTTCATCTTTTAAAATAAAAAGATAAGACATTTTATATCTTCATTTAAACCTCCTCTCACCTCTAACCCTTAATTTGCACTTAATCAAAGATCCCAAACCTGAAGTTTATTATGACTATATTCTAGTTTGTCTGTTTTTAGATTGTCCTTATTCTTTTAAGATGGTTTATATTTTTTATCCAGATATGGTGATTTTCTATAAGTGACTGACTCAATAGGAGTTTCTTAACCCTTATCAAAAAGCTAATGAACAGTGAAGTAGGAGGTGGAGAAACTAGGTATTTCCTATGGAATTACAGGCTTGACCACTATAAGCTTTCAACTGTTGGATCTGAACATACATAGCTGGATGATGAAGGAGAAGAAAGGCAGTAAGGTCATTCAAAGCAGGTTGATCCAAGGCTAGGGTGAGTATATCTATATTGATCATTTATTGTTAGAATGAAATTATTCTAAAATTTAGTAGCTTGAAGAAACAAGCCTTTTATTATCTCACAATTTCTGTGTCAGAGATTTGGGGGGTCTGTATTGAAATCTCTGATGAAGCTGTAGTCACTTCATCTGGGATGGCAGTCATCTGAAGACTTGACTGGGGCTAGAGGATATACTTCCATGGTGGCTTTCATGACTGGTTCTTGGAAGATGCCTCTGCTCTTGCCCACATGAGCTTCATTACAGAGTATTGCATTGTTCCAACCATGACAGTTGGTTTTTTCTAGTGGAGCTGACCCAAGAGTGATCAAAATAGAAAGGGAAATATCTTTTATGACAGAGATTCAAGAGATACCCTACTGTATCCAATATGCCATACAGGTCAGCTCTTTTCAATGTGGGAGGACAGTATAAAAGGGCTTGGGTACCATGAGACAAGAATCACTGGGAGTTATTTTGCAGGCTAAATTCCGCTAGATACTGTATTTCATAGCAAATTCTTCATTGAAGCCATGCCTTCTTATGCTAATAAAAATAGACTTTGGAATAATTAAATATAATTCTTATTGTGAACCCCTGCTTTTGTAGACAAACTCCTGATTTCCTAGCTTCTTGGAAGGTCTATTGGTAGTCCCGGGTATTTCAGTGAGTTTTTGAAATCTCATCATGAAATTTGCATTTCTTTTTAAAAATTTTTTTATTAGTTCAAGTTAGGGAACAAACTTGTTTCACATGTAAGTCCCTTCTCCCTCTCCGTCCCCTCACCCCCATCCCTCCTCCCCCACCCCAGCCTACCCTCCACCCCATCCACCCACCACTCACTAGGCAGGGCAGGGCCCTCAACAGGGGCTCTGCAAAGTCCACCAAATCCTCCTGTGGTGGTCCTGGGCCCTTCCCCATGTGTCCAGGGCCAGAGTGTAACCCTTCACGTGGGATGGGCTCTCAAAGTCCCTTCTTACACCAGGGAAAAATACTAATCCACTACCAGAGGCTCCCTGGAGTGCAGAGGCCTCCTTATTGACATCCATGTTCAGGGGTCTGGATCAGTCTTGTACTGGCCTCCCCAGACAGCATCTGGGGTCGATGTGCTCTCCCTTGTTCAGGCCAACTGTTTCTGTGGGTTTCTCCAACCTGGTACAGACCCCTTCACTCTTCATTCCTCCCTCTCTTCAACTAAATTCCAGATTTCAGCTCAGTGTATATCTGTGGATGTCAGTCTCTGCTTCCCTCAGCCATTGGGTGAGGGCTCTAGGATGGCATAAAAAGTAGTCATCAATCTCATTTTGGGGGAAGGGCTTTTAGGTTATACTCTCCACCATTGCCTGGATTGTCAGATCGAGTCATCCTTGTAGGTCTCTGGAGATCTCCCTAGTTCCAGATCTCTTCTTGGACCTATAGTGGCTCCCTCTAATATGGTATCTCTCTTCCTGCTCTCTTTCCTCTATTCTTTGAGTTGGGGGAAGAATAGAGGAAAGAATAGAAATTTGCATTTCTTTAGTCTTCTGTTCCACATGAAACTGAAACCGTATGGAGCAGATTCTGGTCCTTGAGACCAAGACTGGAAAAACACAGACAGCAAAACTGAAAACTATCTTCAAACCTGTATTTTCAATGCTTGTTTACTTGCAATCTATAATTCACAGAAAATTTCAAGTACAATTTGGAGAAATGTCTTATCAGGCATGGTGTAATCAGTTGGCATTATTGTCTCCTCCCCCCATCAATCCTGGTGGAGAAAGGGAAGGTATGTGTGGTGACTAATCTAGGGGTAGATTATTGTCGTGAAGGCATGGTGGCAGTAAACGGTTAGAGTTAATTGTAGCATCGATGAATCATGTGATTGCCCACAAATGCAAGGATCCATCTGAAAAGAAATAAAAACAGTAGTGTGACAGGCATATTGAAAGACTGTGAGAAACAGCTGTTGATCCTAAGGCAGTTAAAGAATCAAGTAAATACAGAAATGGAATGGCTTTAGGAAGAAAGCATCATTGAAATTTGTGATGTCAGAATGACTGGTATGTTGCCTCCATGAAGGATGAGACTTCTCAGGATACTAGCAAGAGTTAAGACAGAGGTGGCAAGTGAGAATCGAAGTTCAAAGGCATGCATCACAGGGGAGGGAAGATAAACGTAAGTGACTAGAAGTAGAGGATATGAAGAGTGTTAGGGTAAGTGGTAAAAATCACAGACAGAGTATTTCTATGGACAAGGAAAGAATTACAGATTGAAGGGAACAGGTAAAATTGGGAGAGACTTGCTATTAACTCTCAACCTAGATACATTAGCATTTGGAAGGAAGGACACCTGTGATGTTCTAATCCTCTTGCCAGTGACTATTATAATCCTGAAAACCATGTTTTAAAGTTGTTTGAATGCACTGGTGATCAATCAAAAGCAAAAAGAGACAAGAAAAGCTCTGAACTTAAAGAATGCAAGTGTAAGTTATGTATGCTGCTCAGTGGTAGAGCACTTATTTATCATGTGCAAGGCTCTGGGTTCAATCTTCCCCATCATCACAAAGAAAAAATAATAGAAGAACATTGTGGGAAACCCACTTGGTTGTTCATTGAAAGGCCCTTCCATTTACTGGGTGTTCTCACTTAATCAGAAGGTTAAAATCTTACTGGGTTGAGAGATTAGAAGACAGAGAAGTAGGATAGCCATTTATGCTCAGAATTCAAGTGGAGATAGAGTGAAAGAGAAAAGTACAGAAGTAGGGGAGGACCCAAGCTTGAATATAAATGCCACTCACATTCTGAAGTGACCCCTAAGCTGTGCAAGCAAATAGTGAGACACCAAATAGTTTAGGAGGGAAGCAATGATGAACTCAGTAGACTTCAGCAGTTGATCAATGCTGAAAGACTGAGTTCAAAGGTCATTTCATGTCAACTTAAAGTGGCTTAGTGAACACATTAGACAGCTACTGAAAGTCTAGGTCCATCCCACAAAAGTAAAGGCTAAGCCTGGTGATTAACTTGAAACAACAGATATGAAACAATGCCAACAGCCAAGCTTACACATTATCAAACTAGTAAATTGTTTCTCTGGGTGCCTGTAAGGATGAAATAAAAAATATTTGCTCTATGATATTTTTTTGAAAAAAATTGAGTACACTTCCAGAACAAGAATGTAAAATGCGATACATTAGTTAGCATTTTAGAAAGTTCTTCAATATCTGGCATCAAAGAGGCTACCTAGGCTGTGGAGCTCATGTGTGGCCTCATAGTTGGCACTATGGCAAGGTAACTTAAATCATTTATACAAAGTTTGTCATCCCTTGAAATATACTATATCTAACATTGCTAAGAGATTTTGAGAAGGGTAGAGTTTAAAAATGCAATTGTAACACCAGGTATGCCAGTGAAAGAAAAAAGACTATGAAAGGCTCAAGCCTCATACCTGTTCCTGGTCACTATTAACTGTACTTGGAGTGCTGGTGGTCAAACATCAGTCTATTTATAAATTAAAGCAGAGGGCATACAGCACTGCACTGCTATATGATTGTATACTGTTTACTCCACAATGTGAATAAATGTATAAAGAAGGAGAAAGAGGAGCAGAAAAAGAAGGAGAAGGAGAGGAAGAAGAAGAAGTAGCTATTTGCAGGAGATATTTTGTTTGAAGTATCAGAAGAAAATTGGGCTTCAAAGATTATACAACAACAACAACAACAACAACAACAACAACAACAACAACAACAACACACACACACACACACACACACACACACACACACACACACACACACACACATGGAAAATTGAGTATTTTAGTTAAACCAATTAGGTAACTATGGATGTTTTTCTTGATAGGTTTCCAAAAGTCAGAAAATGGTATAAAAATTAATAGCAACAGGAAAAGTTTTATATAGTCTGTTGCATTCAAATTCAAATTCTGGATGGATCATTTAGTCCAGCATGATTTTGTAATCTATGCATAGGTCATTTTTCCTAAATACTGAATTACTGAGTTACACCAGTCTCTGAAAACTCAATAAATTTTGTTGCACATATTTGAACCATTACCAATTTTACCAGAAAGGTGTATACCTATTGCTGCCATACTAATAGAAGAGCAAGTATTTTTTTCTAAAACTCATGTTTAAAGTATAAATTTTATCACTGGCAATAAATACTTTCAGGTATGTTTCCCCAAAGCAACAGACTTACTTGGTTCACCTTTGAACCAAGCCTGTCAAAGTCTCAAGACTGAATAACCACAGTGTTTTTCCACATTAAATGTTGATGCATACATTCTATTTTGTATGTACAGAAAATACTAAAAACATATGTACTTAAGGTCCAAGATTCAGCCACATTAATGTGTTTTACTGTGCCATCAAGGATATTCTTCAAAGAAAAGGGTATTTTGTTGTTGTTTTGTTGATGTAAATGGCTGAAGTTGAAATACAGCAGCTTGATTCATGCTTAAAGTGCTGCAGTTTTGCAAAATTAAAAACATCCATAAAGAGGATGGGTTTAACATTGTTAGTTCTGGAGAGGTTTGAGGGTACCCAGGGCTCTAAAGAACCAAAAGTTTACTGTTTCAAACTGAAAATATTGACGATTAATATCATGCTTTCCCTGAGAAATGGTCTCACAATTGTACCCTGGTGATGAAACCTTTGGTAGAAACTTGAAACAAACTTTGACTCCCCCACTCCCAATTCTAACAAGACCGGAAATAACTACTAGGGATAGCCCTAGCAGCTATATGCTCTATGGAGATCCACAGTGCAAGAGAAAATTCCTCCAAATTCATTTATCTGTTCCTGTTCTCTGTATCTCTTGACAATTATTAAACCCTTCAGTAAATTGATCATAAGTGGATAGCAGGGATGGGCAAACTTTTTTGACCTGTCAAAACAGCCAAACACTTACAATGCATTCACAATGAATTTTCACCAGAAACAAATACTTCCTCTTCTCCAAGCTTTACTTACTTTTCACCAGCATTAGTGTTGGGATTTAAAGCAACAGAAGTATAGCAGTACCCTAAGTGCTGCCATAGAGACAGTGGGTGTTTGGAGCACAAGACCTACAGTCACTATACCCTTAACCTATACATCATTTCAATGACTTTTTGTGTTAACTTTGGGTGCTCATTGGAATTTCTTGAGACATTTTAAAAACCACTGATGCTCAGGGATGATGAAGTAGTATGCTGTAGGCAGACAGCACATCAATATAAAAAATACTTCCAATGGAAGCTGGGTGGTCATGGCTCATGCCTTTAATTCCAGCATTCAGGAGGCAGAAGCAGGCAAATATATGAGTTCAAGACCAGCCTGGTCTACAGAATGAGTTCCAGGACAGCCAGGGCTACATGATAAACACTGTTTGAAACAAACAAAACCCCAACAACAAAATGGAACCAAAATGACACAAACAAACAAACAAACAAACAAACTTCCAAGGGAATGTTCATGTGTAGCCTGTGGTGGCAACCACCATTTGGGGTGAAGTGAGAAGGTTGCTGAATAAAACTGCTGATAGGAGCACATGTTTTTCCTTTGGAGAAACACCAATTAGGGCTTCTCTGCCTTGGACAATGCTTAGTGTCTGTACTAGAATTATGTATGTCTACACTAGAATTATGCTTAACTCATTTAAAATGCAGTACTCATTTCTCCTTTGGAAAAAGACACATAAATGCGGGAATCTAGCTTTGCTTGAAATAGTCTCACCCAGCTCATATTGGCCAGGAACTGACTCTACCTCCTGAATGCTGGAATTATAGGACTGTACATCATTCTTGGATTATCCAATGCTGAGTTTTGTGTATGTTAAGCAAGAACTTGACCAAATGAACTACATCCCCAAGCCCTAGCTTCTTTAATTAGAATCAATTTTACTAGTGGGCATACACTGTACAGATATGCTTCCATCACATAGTGTCTCTTGTGAAGATGCAAAACAGCTGACGTATCTGCTTGATCCAGAAAATTACTTAATTTTTTTATGCAGCATTTTGTAAATTTGGGGTTTTGCATCATCTCCTCTCCTCTATCATATCCTCTGCCCATTCCCTTCCCCATCTCTCTAGAGATGATACATTTCTCCATAGGAGAATGCTGAATATATATATATATATATATATATATATATATATATATTATATATCAAATTAGGAACAAGCTTGCTTCACATGTCAATCCCTTCTCCTCTCCCTCCCCTCTCCCCCAACCCCCACCAGCCCCCCCACCCTATCCCCTCTCTGCTATGCAGGGACGCTAGGGCCCTCCATGGGGGTTCCCCAAAGTCCACCACATCATCCTGGGCTGGGCCTGGGCCCTCCCGCATGTGTCCTGGCAGAGAGAGCATCCCTTCATGTGGGATGGGCTCTCAAAGTCCCTTCTTACACCAGGGAAAAATACTGATCCACTTCCAGGGGGCCCATAGAGTGCCAAGGCCTCTTCATTGACATCCATGTTCATGGGTCTGGATCATTCCCGTGCTGGCCTCCCAGACAGCAGTCTGGGGCCCATGTGCTCCCCCTTGTTCAGGTTAGCTCTTTCTGTGGGTTTCACCAGCCTGGTCTTGATCCCTTTGATCTTCACTCCTCCCTCTCTGCAACTGGGTTCCAGAGTTCAATTCAGTGTATAGCTGTGGGTGTCTGCCTCTGCTTCCATCAGCCACTGGATGAGGGCTCCTCATGCTCCAAATTAGCTCAGGAGATCCTACCCCTTCCCATTCTCTGGGGTCCATGCATTTTTCTCTTAAGAGTCCTTCTTGTTTCCTAGTTCCTTTGGTGATGAGGATTGTAGGCTGGTAATCCTTCGCTCTATGTCTAAAATTCATATATGAGTGAGTAATACCATGTTTGTCTTTTTGTGACTGGGTTACCTCACTCAGGATGGTTTTTTCTAGTTCCATCCATTTGCCTTCCAATTTCAAGATTCCATTGCTTTTTTCTGCTGAGTAGTACTCCATTATGTAAATGTACCACATTTTCTCTCTTGGACATATACCCAAATAATGCACATTCATACAACAAGGACATATGTTCAACCATGTTCATAGCAGCATTGTTTGTAATAGCCAGAACCTGGAAGCAACCTAGATGCCCCTCAGCTGACAAACTTTCATATCTGAATATAAATCAAATCTGAATCTTTCTCAGACATATCTTTCAATGTATCTCTTCCTTTTGTGGAAATCTGTTTGACCCTTGAGCAGGCTGTTAGAGGATTTAAACCAAGGAATAGCCTTGTGCATGTCAAGTGAGTTCTCTACAACCAAACATATTACATACCCAGCCCTATTTTGCCTGTTTATTTTTATGACATTGTGTCTCTCTAAATTCTCTAGGCTGTCCTTGAACTCAGTCTGAAGCAAAGATTGGCCTTGAACTTGAGATCCTTGTGCCCTAGTCTCTTGAGTAGCAATGATTGCAGACCTATGCCCTAACATAAAGTATGAACTGCTATGTTTAGAGAAAGAATTTTTACCTCTTTTTTTTTAAGAAAACCAGAAAGGGGGAAATTTTAAGTGGCAGCAATGTAGACTTTTGAAAGGACCAAGTTCCAAAACATTCTAGCAAAAGCTTCTCACAGTTTGATTGTCCTGTATTGCTGATCCTTGAACCACTTGCTATGGGTCATCAAGACAAGGAGGGTCTGCAAAATGAATCAGCAGATAAAACAGCTTTTTTACCAAGCCCAGTGACCTGTGAACTCAATTACTCGTTCCTACATGTTGTAAGGAGAGAACTAATTCCTGTAAGTTATCTTCTGAGCTCTGCAAGTGTGCCTTGGCATGTGGGAGTCCTCCTCAAAAAGAAAAAACTAAATGTAATAAAAACGAATCTGAGAAAACAAGCTATAGAGCTTGTCCCAGAAAAGGTATTAGAAATGTCAATAAATATTACATTGTTCAGCTGGGAGGTTGGATAGCAAAGCTTTCTTAATGAAGGAGTCAGAAAGCACATTGATTTAAATTCTGGTGAAATCATCTCATCTTATCCTGAATGAGCACTCCAAGAAACACTGAGGAGGGCTAGATGTGAGCTACTTGTTCCTTTGTCTTCCATATGAGCAACCAGGAAGGTGGAAATTAGGGAGAAAATGCAAGAGACTTTTTCAAAGATACAACAACTCTTGTTTGGGACTGAGTAGCTCCCATCATTACTAGTTTCCTGTAATACGACATGTGCAGTTCTGATAGTTTTGCTAGAGGGTTTCTTAAGTTCCAGATAGGCAGTCTGAGCTAGATAATGTCTGAGAAGTAATGGCAGGAAAGAAGACTATGTCTGTTAAAATAGCCTTGACCATAATATGTCAGTCATCTCATAAGCTAGTGAGTATGAGTGCACCCTCCCCATGAGGAACCTGATGTGTTCCCATGCTGCTGAACTGTTCTCCTCCAGAAAACTCAGAATTTAGTTTTTATAGTTACAAGTGACCACCCTGACAGGTCCTGCTTTTCTAGGACTTGATCTGATCAATGAGGGGCATTGAGGAAATGAAGAAATAACAGATACATTCTGATGGAGGACACCTACTACTCAGCAATTCAGAACCTCTGCATGTTTATTTTGCAGGACACAGGAGGAGCTGTTAGCAGGTCTCCACAGGACCCTAGGAAAGTAGTCTCAAGTTGCAGACATTTGAGAGGAGGAAGCTGAGGGTTCTAGTTTTTGCAGACTCCTCAATTATTCAGAAACATTCATACTTGCACATGCTATCAACATTCACACTCAGAGCATAGGAAAGCTTCGCCATCCTTCTGAGCATCACCCAGGGAAGGCTTTGCACATTACCTTGTGGGCCTTTGATTCCTTGAGTTGATGGTGTTCAAGTCAAACAATACACATTCACTCAGGGTTTCATCTGCTCTTTATGCATTCACTCATGGCTTTCTTGGTCTTTACACAGTCCCTTCTACTGTTTCACAGAAAGGGAAAGTATATCCATGTTGGAAGCATTTGCTTTGGAGTGATCTCATAAGAAATGGTATCACTCAGAAATCTTTTAATGTTTTTGCTTCTGGTCTAACAACTAAGAGTCCTGTAATCTTTTTGTCAGTTTCCAGAAACAAGGCCAAAAATGCATCTAAGTAGTTAGGAAGGAGTAGTGTTGATTCTGACTTTTCCAATATTATTCTTTACAACACATAAATTGATAACATCACAGTGCCCCATTGACTGCTAATAACTCATTAACTCATTCATTTAGCAAGCACGTATTACCAACCAGCATAGTCCATTGATATTAATGTACAGATTTCTTTACACGCTTTAACATCTCTGAAGTAGCAGCGTCTTCTCAGTCAAGGTCCTGGTGGAAAACACAACGGTCTGAAATGGGAATTAAAGAGGGCATAATGAAAGGACTATTCTGTAATGATGTGGGCATAGGAAACAGAATTCAATAAGAGGTTTGGAAGCATTCAAAGCTGGCAGCACCAAGAAACATCTCTCCTAGGTGTGAAGGACAAGAAGAGGGCATGATTATGGGGACCTAGAAAGAACTGTGTATAAAGTTTCTGAAGTCACAGAAGAGTAGTAAAGGAACACAACTTTCAGGCCAGTAGGAAGAAAGCACTGTAAATAAAAACCCAACCTCTCTTCCTGTCCTCTGAGCTCCTGCTGTTGGCTGAAACTGTTTCAAACCAACCAAAACCCAGAGGGTAAAGGAACAAAGTACAACATTTTGAAAGTTTTAGAGAATGGATATGGTGGGGCAAACCAAACCACCCAGCACAGTTCATCCCTTTGAGCCCTTCACATCTACTCTACTTCTGTGTTCTCTTAGTGTTTCTATCAATCTGTCTGCTATCAGCTAAGAAGAAAAACACTTAGATATGCTGATATACCTCAGGGCAATGACATATAACAATAATTTTCAAAATGCTAGAGGAAAGTACATTGAAAGTTTGTGGCATCTACCGGGTTCTTTAGACAAATAAAATCTCATTCCTCAGTACAGGGATCACAAAATTTCCCCATCATCTACTCCAAGAGTCAGTAGACTACAGCCTACAGGCTGACCATCTGTTTCTGTTAGTAAAGTTTTAGTTGGGACACAGCCACATACATTCTTTCTCATATTGTTTATAGCTGTTTTCATGCTAGGGCAGCAGAGAGGAGTCATTGTGACAAAGACCATATGGCTCACAAAGTCCAATTTGTCATCTATCCATTTAAGAAATGTTTAGTTCCATAACTACAGTCAGTGAAGGGCAATATCAGTTTTGTCGTATTCCCATATGAACTCTAAATCTTTAGCTATCAGTTGTTTTCCATACAATATGGCCAGGAAACAATATAGTTGGAAGAGAAGGCTAATTAATGTAAAATTTATGTGCTTCAGTTTTACTTCTGTGACTAGTCATGGGATGAAAGTTGGTATGTCCCTCAGATTCTCTTTGAATCTTTCCCAGCATTTCAACTAGATTGATTGTTTTATCCAGATGATGAATCCAACCTTTCACTTCTGGAATGTATGCTTCTTAATGGTCCTGTTTTGATTGTTTGCTTGTAGTTTCCACTGGTTAGCATTACAGATCAAAGTGCTAAAGAGACTTATCCTTAGGCAATCAACTGGCCTGGCTACTTGTTTCTCCTTGTAACCCTGTGTGTGAGCAATGCAATTTCCTTTCCATAATCATTCCACCCCCATTCTTTACCCAAATCAATTTGGTGGCTTATTCCAGAACACATGGACTCATTGAAGTCAAGCTTATCTAAATAAGTAAAGGACATTTCTCTCTTTTTTTTGTTTTTTTCAAGACAGGATTTCTCTGTGTAGCTTTGGAGCGTATCCTGGCACTTGATCTGGAGACCAGGCTGGCCTCGAACTCACAGAGATCCACCTGCCTCTGCCTCCGGGGTGCTGGGATTAAAGGTGTGTGCCACCAACGCCCAGCAGGACATTTCTTTAGTAGTCAATTAGCTTTAAAAATAAGAGGACCCATTCATAGCTCTACAACATGGTCCTTCACCTTCACCCATGCCTTTTGCTGTTCATATATATATATATATATATATATATATATATGGAGAGAGAGAGAGAGAGAGAGAGAGAGAGAGAGAGAGAGAGAGAGAGAGAGATACACACCTCTGGTTTAAGGTACACACTATATCATGAAGTTATTTCCTCATCGCCACTAAATGTTGATCAGCTGATTCTGCAACTGAGCTTTGAGCAAGACATCAAACCAACTATTTTGGGATGATGAGACATGTGGTAAGCATGAGCCCACATGTGCACATTCTCCACTGCAAAATGAGTTCCTTGGCCAGAGGCATGTAAGGTCTTCTTTGAGTCTAATTATGTAATACATTCACACAATGGGGAAAATAACATAGCTCTACTTTCCAACCTAAGGGTGATATTGCCCCTCTTACTTTTGTTGAGACCTTGATTATTTTTATACATAGAATCACTGTATAAAATTGAGGATAGGCCAAAGTGAGTGTGGATGCTAGGGCTCCAGCTTGGGGAGATAAGTGAGAAAAACCAAAGTAAGTGGCAGATAGAATAGTTAAGCATGGAGAATTGTTCAGCACCTCTTTACTTTCAAAATGGAAACTTCACATTTGTCTATTCCATGCCAGTTCAGCAAAGACAAATAAGTGTAAAAACTGTAAAACTAGATGGCACATAATCAATCTTCATGGACATACGATTCATATTCCAGAGCTCAGAATAACTCAGAGACAAAATGTTAGCGATATTGAGAAAGTGAATTTAATGAACAATACATTATAATTTGCATAATGTACAAGATGGCATACAGCTTTATTCTACTGTAAAACTCCATTTGGAAGCTTAGAAATAAATATATTAAACATTTAATTATTATTATTACTAATTTTATGCTAAACATGTTAAGGTAAGTAAATAGGAACTTTGTAGGTAACAATAACAAAATAGCCAAATGAATGCAGACTTCCTATCGTCTCTTGAGATTAAAGCATTGCTATCTCAGTGTTCTATACTTTGGTTACCTTATACTTAAAAGCTATATATATATATATATATATATATATATATATAACACTTCAAATTTTGTGAAGAGCATTAATATCATGTTAAGTGCACTTGCCACAGGAAACACTGAAGTATCACATCACAAAAAGATAAGAAAGGACCTTAAATGCATATTGCTAAGCAAAAGAAGCAAGTCTATAAGGAATCTTTATTGTGTTTATGCATTAATCAAGGCAAACGGTACTCTAAACCATAGCATGGACCTTTTAAAGTGTTACCTTAAGTTAAAAATAATGTCCAAGTATTGTCTCATCAATTCTAATAAATGTGCCACACTGATACAAGGGGCTAACTAGTAGAAACTATAGAGATGGACAGTGTGTTAAAATGCTCTGTAACTTTGGCACAGTTTTTCTGTAAACCCACATTTTCTCTAAGAAATAAAATCTACTAACTATAATCAGGCAAAATAAGTCAACTTCCTAACAAAAACATTAGGAGAGTACATTGGCAAACAAATGAATGTGTCTAAAGATGATTCAGTGTGTAACAAAACTGGGAAACTTGCCCTTTTATTTTTCTGAAGAACGGCTTCTGACTCTGTGTTTAGTGATTCATAGATGTTCATGAGACATTGAAAATGTGCCTTCCATCTGCGATACACTAAACCAGCAGACTCATCATCTACAGGCCCCAGAGAAAATCTTGGCTTGCTCATCATTACAGTGCTTACTCCAGGAACAGGAGACACAGTGCACATAAAGCCGGGCCAGTAACTGGACTGATGAGGTAAAGTATTCCTCAGATCAAACCAATTTTATTTTGGTGCTGAAAATTGAACCCAGGGCCTCACTTGTGAGGCAAGGGCTCTAACACTGAGCTCCAGCTCACATCTTTTTTTTTTTTTTGAGACAAGGTCCTCCCTAGTGACCCAGCTTGCCCCAAACTTGTGATCCTCCTGCTTTAGCATCCTGAGTAGATAGGGTTACAACTGTACCTCACCACTTTATGGCTTTGATATCCTCATTAAATATTTGTATAGCATTTATATTGAGGCACACTTTAGTGATGGAAGAGATACAAGTTCCTCTTTCCTCTTTGTTCTTAGCAACTTATATCTGGTCCAAACTGGCATATCATATTCAGCAAAACAACCCCATAATTTTAAAACTGTCCTTCGAAAGCAATTTATGACTCAGGAATTGCTCTTCAGGGACAGGATCTCTACCTCATCTATATACTCAAGCAGCTATTATGTTTGGTTTTTCCTGTTAATGCCATATTCTTCCTGCGAGCTGTTCCCTACTTCATTATCGTTCCAGTGATGTTCAGTGCCTCTTAGGACCTTGGGAACCTGCCTGAGTACCTTGTCTCTTCACATGGCTCTGATAATTCATAGGTTTTGAAAGAAAATAATGTTAACCCAGGTTCTCAGGTGACAAGAAAGAGTTTAAATTGAGTAATGGAATTTCCAGAAACCTATGTGCAAAAAACCAGTGACGGGACCTCCAAAACCTCTGTGTGTACTCCATTAACCCAAGGATCACCAGAAAGAGTGAAAAAAATCTAGATATCCCTTTTTTATGTCAGCTAGAAATCAATAATCTTTTAAAATATCCACTTATGAAGAGAAGACATGTTCACACTTCTCAATCAACTGTACAGTTCTGAGTGATTGACACAACTACTTGTGATGGAATGACTTCCTTTCTTGTTTCTAAAAGAGAACGAATGAAAATGAAGTCTTATGTTTGTGCTCCATCAACTCCTATGCATTTTCACAAAGAAGTTTGAACTTTCTGATGTCCAAATAAAAACTTGGTCAGTAAAAATTATGTATAATCAGATTCCCTT
This sequence comes from Cricetulus griseus, assembly GCF_003668045.3. Classification (NCBI taxonomy): domain Eukaryota; kingdom Metazoa; phylum Chordata; class Mammalia; order Rodentia; family Cricetidae; genus Cricetulus; species Cricetulus griseus. Next base: position 115,768,981 of record NC_048604.1, on the reverse strand, counting down.
TATTGGCATAAGTATATTTAACAACAGAGATAACACATATATAGTTCTCTGACCTCCTAACATATTCTAATGACTTAAACTTTGCTTTGTGTGCCTTAATTGCAGCCTCATTTAGAGAGAAAGGGAAACAGACAATTTTCTTCTCATGTTAAAATATTGGATTAAAATGTAAACATTTTGGCACTTACAAGCTATGAACTCAATTTCACTTTTCTAAGCATCCTTCTCCAGGTGAAGTAAATGAAGTTTAACTGATAATATTGGAAATATTATGGCTTATTCATGGTGATATGTTAGTTTGTGTTCCTGTGTGGTGTGGCAGAAGAGTAAATTTGTTTCTGTAGATTAAAAGAGTGATCTTGAAAAATATTCCTGTGGGAAAAGCATGTTTCATCAATATGTCATGGAGAGTAAAGATGGGCCTTAGAAAAAGATGGCTTTTACTCTGGGAGAAGATCTGAGGAAAGGCTAGTAAAGATGGCCAAGTTGGATTGTTGGATTGCTAGCGGGTCCCTCTATTTTACCATATAAACAAAACATGACTGCAGTTTTAGCTTCAGCAAATTAAACATACTATGTAATATTCATTAACAAATCAGTCAAAACATGAATTTCTGGTCTAAAGTAAATTGTCATATTTGTTAACATTCCATTTACTGTAACACATACTTGGGATAGACAGGTTTTGGAGGCTTCAACCCATGGTTTGTTGACCTCATTGCTTTTGGTTGTCTGGTGGTAGGCCAGAAAATCTTGGCAAGAAAGTGTGATAAAACTATTTACTTTATGGCTTGAGTAGATGGTGGGAAGAGGCCAGGATCCTAACAACCCCAGTGCACCTTATAATCCAAAGACATCACATGATGATCCACATTTTAAACTTTCTTTTGCCTCCCAAAAGTGATTAATCTTTAACAGATGGGAGACATATAATATTCAAACTATAGTATGCCTCATAATAAATATCTTTTAAAATATTTGTTGTACACTGGGGGGCACTTTATTGTATATAGAATGCTTAAGGTCCAACTCAGCATCTAAACAAAAGGGCTAAAGAGATTATAAATCCCAAAGTTTTATTTAAGTTACTCATTTTTTCATAGTAGTTCAAATTTTTCAAGCCATTTTATGTACATTAATTCACTAGGTATATTCATTTTTAGAAAATGTATTCATATCTGTATACATGTATGTTTCATGGGTATGCATGTGAAGGCCAGAGGATAACCCTTGGGAGTCACTGCTTTCTTGATACCATGGGTTTTAGAGATGTAACTCATGTCATCATGTTTGTAGGGTAAGTACTTCTATTTCCTAAGTCATATCACTGGCCCAGCATCTAAGTTATTCTAAGGTAGACCAGTTATTTTCATTTTATAGTAAAAAAGACCAAGGTCTATTTTGGATAATTAACTGACTTCAGAAGGCTGGTAAGTAGTCAAGATTAGAACTAAGGTCCTCTGAGGCCAGGATTAAGCTTTTTGCACAACATCCTGGTTGCATTGTGCTGTGTTTTGAATATGACATGACCCCACAAGCTTATGAGTTTGAACATTTGGTACTCAGTTGGTGGTGCTACTTGGAAAGGTTATTGGATGTTTAGGAGATGGAGTTTGTCTTCTAAATACAGCATTCTCAAATTGTAACTTTTCTAGTGGAATAATGCAGTAAATTTGATAAAAGTATTAATGAGTATTTCTGGAAATTTTTGTTAGTATGTTTGGAGCAACTCTATGGAACTACGGTATTCATTTCATAATTCAGATTATCTTTTCTAATTCTTAATATGCCACAACATTCCTGATTTTTCAGTATATATTTTATATATTTGTACATGCTGTTTCTTTTCTTAGTTCAAATGTCATAAATGACACTATTGTAGGAGGAAAGGTCCTGCTAATTTCTTGTGACAAGGTTCAGATTAATGTGAGATGTATTGCATGGACAAAAAGAAACACTGATCACAGTTCAAAATGCTCTAGATTTTTCAATTTCAGAGGATTCTTGGACTTGATATTTCTAACATCTAACAACTTTATTCCTACAAGTAAGAATTGTCCTTATTTTTTCCACAGCTTTCTCCTCTCCAGAGAAATATAAACCTTGGCATATCAAAGGATTGTATGACTCCCATTACTGTGACTCAGGTGAGTGCAATCCATTTGTTTCTTATTTGAGTACTTAATTATCATTAGTCATATATTAATGACCTTTAAAAAAAAAGGAGGTATACGGCCGGGCGTTGGTGGTGCATGCCTTTAATCCCAGCACTCGGGTGGTAGAGGCAGGCGGATCTCTGTGAGTTTGAGGCCAGCCTGGTCTCCAAAGCGAGTGTCTCGAAAAACAAACAAACAAAAAAAAAACAAAAAAAAAGGAGGTATACAATGTTCCAAGCTGCCCTTGTTTTTGGGCCCTAGAAAATCTATATCCTAATTAGTAAGTACAGTGATAAGAAGAGGAGTAAAATAAGGGCTCATTATGTTCATATGTTGCAAGTGTTATTTATGCAATCGAGGATGAAATTGGGTTTTTAAGATTATCTATCTCCTCACAACTTTTTTGGTTTATTTATGGGAAAATCGAAAACTGGAATCTCCAAATAAGGAGTGAAAACTTCCAGGCATTAAACTTGTCCTTTAGTTGTTTTGAAATAATACATTATTATTAACTTAGAACGAGTATTTTTAAAGACCAATTTGCAAGTATTTTCAGAAGATTTTTTAAAATCTGTGTGGGCATTAGAAATGACGATCCTTTTTATGTCTATGAAACAATTTATTGAATGCACTGACTAACAATAAAGAACAACATATATGAAAACTTAAACTTTATCTTTTGTGTTCCCCAATTTCCTAAAAATGCATTGACACTGTTCTCCAACTTAAGTATCCTCTCTCTCTTTCTCAATTACTTTTAGAAAGTTTGCTAACATTCTCTCCCTTTTTCAACTTTCATTTAGATATTCTAATAATCACCAGTGTTGTGCTTCTACCAGTGATGAAGAATCAGTAGTCTTAATCCAAGGAATAGCTAGCCTTCAAAAAATACAGCTGTGCAAACTAGAATAACGGGCCTCCTTATGGGTTTATGACTGACAATCCAGTTATACTCTTAAAGAACCTTTAGTTTGTTATTTTGTTACTTGTAGTTGAAATTACCCAGAGTATTGCAAGTTGCTGTCTCTTCACGATGTACTGGATACAGCAATCAGGGGGGTACTGTTGAAACACATGAGATATTTTGTAATTCTTCAGCTCAGAACTCTCAGTAGTCTCCATTTCATTCAATGACCCAAATCCCTAGTTAAGATATGCAAGTCCCTTGCTCTATCTCTGCCTTCCTCTCTTACTTTGAAATGGTGATTTTCAAAAATGCTTAAGGCTGTAACGTTTGGTGACGTTATTTTTGTTTTCTTTTGACTTATTTCACATATAGGTTTGATCGCCTTTTCTCGGCCAAGCTATAAAAATGTATCGCCTCTGCCCTTATGGGAATCTTACATAGTGGGGAGACAGCGCAGATGAGCACCAAAAGCTTCATTACATGAATAATTCAATGTAATTGTGATGCGTGCAGTGAAGGGGAAATAAAGGCAGGCTTCTGTGGCCTAGTTCAGCACAGGATCAAGAAAGCTTCCTGAGGAAATAACATTTAAGACCTAGATGATTTACGGGGATTGGGTTAAGGAAAACAAGAAAGGACACAAAGTGGCAAAAGACAAATGTGGGCAGGGAGAGGAGGCACAGCTTGGGATATGCTAGAGGAAAGGCAGTAGCCTTCTTATGCTGGACCATATACAGTAATTTGTATTTTATTTTCAGGTAAATTGAAAACCATGGAAAGCTGCATAGATCAGTTCAGGGATGGATGAGTATAATCTCTACAATGACAGGCAAGTATAGTCATGTGCTAATGCTAGATGGTAAATATAGGTCACAGTGTTTACTGTAAAGTTCTTTCAAATTTTCCGTATAGTTAGACATTTAACATACCATCTTGAGATGAATCATTCTTTTGGGCAGTTGGAATGATGGGGAACAAGAATAACTGTAAAGACAACAGCCAGAGAGACATCTCATCTGGTAACACACTTGCAGCAACAGACTAATTTAATTACTCAGTTTCAATCCCCAGAGTCCATGTGAAGTTGGAGAGGAGTCCACAGAGTTGTTCTCTGACCTCCACATGTGCATGCAACACACACACATCAATATACATAAAATAGCTAATAATAAAATTCAAAATGATTAAAGCCAGGAGACTACTGAAATAGCCACGAAAAACAGAGACATTAGTTTGGGCTTGTGTGGTATCACAGAGATGAGGAAACTTAAGAAGTAGATTCCATATGATTCCCTGACTGACTTTGCCTCAGGGCAAAGGAGAAGCAAGAAGTAAAAATCATTCCATGGTACCTTGTTACAGTCACAGGTTAGAGGATGGGTGCCCCTAAGTACTGAGATGGGACAGGCTGGAACAAGACGACTAGGGAACAAGAATGATAGCAGAATATTTAGTTTGAATATATTTTCAAAGAAGTTATCCAGGCGGAGATGTCATACTGGCAGCTAGATGTGGGTTGTCATCATTAAATAAAATTATAGAAATAAATCCTCAAGAAAAGGAGTTTTATTTGACAGTGAATGGAGAAATGATTATTTTGGAAGCCAGTTCCAGAAAAGAGTAATACAAATATTTTTCGAATCAAGTTCATATGTCTGGTAATGTCTTTTGGGGAGCTGTCAAGCTTGGATTGGTGATCAGTGACAACCACTAAGTAAATTTAGTCTTAAAGTCATAGTGGGTTATTTGGTTGCATAGGACTTGCAAGGCATCCAATGAAACATATTTGTGACCTACGTGTTTTCCCCTATGATTTCTTGGCTGTATACTTGGCTGTGACAGGAATAAGTAAACTGGCATGATGGATCTTCTCAGAGTCTAGGGCTGAGAAGAAAGGTCTGCATTGAATATGCAAGTTTTACAATATAAGAAGTATCCAATACCATGAAAGTAGGTTAGAAGTGTAGAGAAAGGGAGCACTGAAGGATCCAAATGGTAACAGCTATGCTGAGAATTCTTAGAGGCACAAGAAAAGACGCATTTAGTAACTAGAAATAGAAAAAAATCTGGAGTGTGTGATTTTCAGACTTCTGTTGGTGGATTTTGCATTGTTTCTGATCTCTTTCAGAAACGCAAGCATATATAGGTGCTCCTTTCACATATATGTATCTACGTCTGTAGGGTAGATGCATGGCAGTGGATAGCTGAATTCCACAGTGTTTGTTTTTAAAAAGAGAAGATTGCTGGCAGAAGCCATTATGGTTTGTCCATATTTCCTGTGGCATCTGACTGAACATATTCATTGGACTACTACAGAGCAATAACCTATAGGCATAGAAAAGACTGACGCTGACAGTATACTTTCGTGCAGAAGAGGTGGACAAAGGCTCTCCTTAGTCTTTAAGCACTTGAATTCTGTGCCATTCAGAGAATACTTTACTTTTGACATGGGTTCTCTTTATAATCTAGGCTGATCCTCCTGATTAGACTCCCAAATGCTAGGATTCCATCTATATACCAACATACCCCACTTGTATTTTAAATATTATTTTGTACATACATTTAAGAAAAGAGATCAAACTGAGGGTGTTTGCCTTTGTTTTCAGGAGCAACTAGAGTGGGTTTCTGCTATATTTTGTGTATGTGGGGTTTGTATTATAGAAATACCCAGTTAAATGCTGGAATTCATGAAACCATTGTACAGAGATTTGCTTTGAATTCAATATGAACACAAAGGTTCATGCTCTTGAGTTTGAGTTGTAAATTTAAGAATTATCTAACCACATTTTTCTTAGTGAATAAATCTACTTTGTTGTACCTACTCCAGAGACAGACTTCACCATCGCCAACTTCTCACATCCGGCTAAGATGTCAGTGAGTAGTGGTTGAGTCCCATCATGTTTGAAGACAGTTTATTTTTCCAAGCACATAGTTTTCTTATCTCCATTTATGAAGGACATCACAGTGGTGTGAGAATTCTTAACAAGTACCGTACTTATTGAGTTACAATAGGCTGAGTTTTCTACAGATGGCCTATTTTGGAATAATGTTGTAAATGGTTTGTGTATTCCCTTACTATGAAGAATATTAAATACATTCTTAAATCAGTTTTCAAATTTCAAAAATGTATCTAAATATGTGTAGCGACTCTGTAGAATGAATCTGACATGGTTTTAGTTTTTCTACTACTATTATTTATTTGTTAGATTTTAAAGGGGTTCCATGTATTCAAATGAAGAAATGAGCTATGGGGAATTAACCTGACTCTGTAACATCTAGAACATGCATAGTTTTGATGCATGGGATGCCACTGAGATAGGGTCTGGTTATATAGCCCAGGACAGCTTAAAATTCTCTATGTAGCCAAGACTCACCTTCAACTCTTGATCCTCCTGCCTCCATCTCCAAAGTGCTGGGATTATAAGCATAACCTGCCACATCTGGCATAGACTATGCATATTTGTGTTTAAATAATCAGACTATGATCTACTTTCTTTGACATGTAATATTCTATCTACCTTTATAAGCATAGAGTCATGTCTAAGTTGCCTAGGAGCTAAGTCCAGATTCAGTCACAGTCTTTACACAACCTTAAACAAATTATTTCAGTTCTCTGGAATGCAGGATTAGAACATACAAAATAAAGAACCAGGCTTGGCATCCCTTCTGGATTTAACTGACTTTGCTTCTAAATTTGGTAGCTTAGGTACCAAAATGACAGGACTTATAATGGATTCAACTATTGGTCTGTGTTTCACCATCCATTCTTGAATCCTCACTCTTGTCATTAGCATGACTGTGGACAAGGCATATTTCCTTTTCTATTGTTTTGGACTTAGCGATATGACTTCTTTTTGACCAATGAGGCACAACACACATTCTTGAGCAGTGGGACTTATCCAAGTACACCGCTGCCATCATCATACTCAGGCTATTCTTTTGGTCTAATGAGGATGAGATATAAGCTTCTGATTTAGACTCTAAGGCCTATAAGAAGGAAGCAGAGCTGTCCAAGTCAACCTTCATAGACATGAAAAAACTGATTTTCATTTTAAGTCATTGATTTATGGGGTGGTTTGTTACTTGATATCATAATAACATAAGAAAATAATATGAATTAGGTAAGAGAAAATGAAAGTTTGAACATGGAGTTCCTGACTCTTCCCTACAGAGGCACAGGAAAGAGACAGTGGAACCTCTCCCTCCCTTTTCATTTAACTAGTCGCAGTAGTGAACAAAATGTGAAAATATGAATTGATTGGCTCTTATTTCCTTTTACTTAATGGCTTATAATATTGGACAAAATAATTTTTCTAACAGAGTTCTCTAATTACTAGTTTATCAGCAAGATGACCCTATGTTCCAATTTCTTTACACACATTCTAGTTTGTGTCTGTGTTTTTTCTTTCTTTCTCCTCTCTCTCTCTCTCTCTCTCTCTCTCTCTCTCTCTCTCTCTCTCTCTCTCTCTCTCTCTCTCTGTGTGTGTGTGTGTGTGTGTGTGTGTATAATCATTTAGCTCTCTTCACTTTCAAAAAGAGACTGAATTAGACAATGAGTTCTGAAATTACCAGAATCCCACCAGTACATCTTGAAACATTACCATCTCCATCCTGAAGTTTGCCACTATAAAAGGTTTCTACCCCATCTCTCAAAACATCCATAGCATGTCTTCTTTACATGACAGGCAGTCCTAGGATACACAAAAGGTGGCAAGTATGTCTCTTTGTTATTCTTGAAGCAATATACCTTGTTGGTGCTCCCTTTTCTTCTCAAACTGAAAAAATATTAAGTAATTTGTTTGGAAAAGTGTTGAGGAAACTTAATCTCAACAGTATTTTCCAATAAACTTGTGTCATTTCTGTCAATATAAAACGATTGTTGGCAAGATGGAATGGTACACTTCCTATTGTCTAATCAGGGAATCCTGAGTAGGTGAACATATAGAAGCATATGTTTTTTTAGACAATTAGCAAAATCCTAAATGTTCACAACACTGACATATCTCCTCTCATGTCCTAATATCCTTAGGTGAGAAATGACGACGAAATAGTATTCAAGGCTCCAGTCCTATGCTGAGAGAAAACAGTTGGCAAACAGAGATGTAGTTATTGGAGAACTGGTCCCGTTAGAGCCTACATTTTGCCATGCTGGAACGTAGCATGAGAACTCCCTCTATAGATGTTCCAGGGTTGTCAACCATCTTTTGCCAAAGACGCTGTTCTTCCCCACGAGAGTCCATCCAGTCTACAGTCTTCCCATGGCTGACACCTGAAGAAGGGAAAAGGGGGTACAACATTTCACACAGGGGATGGACATTCTAGAAGGCAAATAACACTCTCTAAGGGGAACTTTTAAGTAGAAATTCTCTTGTTGAGCTCTTCTCAATCCCCATATCTAGTGTAAGGTATTAAAATGAATCAGTCTTTTGAAGCCAGCATGATTTCTTTCTGCTTAGGTTGTGCAGGGAAATCAGAATGGCCCCTGATATCTCATTTCCTCCCTACTTTGATAGAGTGGCAGAGAACTAATTCATCTAAACCAAGTTAATGTTAATTCACAAGCTGGCCTTAGATATAAAGATCTCTATTTCTAGCATAGCTACTTCTCTGACCCTGGAGGTTTCAAGTTTACTGACATATACATCCCCTGCTCTCCTTAATCTAGAAAAAAGTTTCATATAGATGGAGGCTTTCTCAATCAAAATGTTGACATGGCATATGGCTAGCCTAAGATATGGGATAAAGAGGTTTGGGGTGACTGCATGTTCGCTTCTAGTGATAAAGCATTCGATCACTGTAATATGTCTCCTCACCTAGTTCACACCTTGCTATATTTTATGACACGAGTTATGTGTTTTCATTCTGTTTTTAGGATTCTATCAACATGACACACATGGGTCATTGAGAAAATGTATCCATCTGATTGGCCTGTGGGCAAGTCTGTGGAGAAGCTTCTTGATTGATGATTGACCTGGCAGGAAACAGTTCATGTGGGCAGTGCCACCCCTGGGCAGATGATCCTGGGTTATATAAAAAGCAAGTTGAGCAAGAATGTAAACAGTATTGTTCTCTGGTTCTGCTTAAGTTCTGCCTCTATGTTCCTGCCTTGACTTCCTGCCCTGATTTACCTTCGTGATGATAAATCCTTTTCTCCCCAAGTTGGCTCTCGTTATTGCCTTTATCATAACAATAGAAAGCAAACTAAGACACATTGCTTAAATGAACAATATTAGATGTTATGTACAGAGAAAATTTGATTTCCTTTTAATGTGATCGTTGTTGAGTTGAAGTACTAGACAGAAGTGAAAAGAAGATGAAGTAAAGGCAAACTTATGAGTCCTTCCTCTCCCATCACAAGTCTGTGATATCTTGATTTTCAGCTGAGCAAAACATGAAGACCCAAGAAAGTCCTTTAAATTTACTTACATGAATGTATTGAAGATTTTTCTATGAAAGGATTCAGTATAAACATAACATAACACTTCCTTAACTTTAAGCCTAAGGATACAAAGATACCATAGGAACACTTAGGTTTTAACAGTGATCAGTTCTCCATCTAAAAGAATAAGGCATCTGTGTTACTTCAGGAGTTATTGTAGTTCAAACTACATAAAAATCAACAACAAATCACACCTATAGTAGTCATGCTGTTGCCCATGCCCTGTTATAGACCAGCTGCAGCTCTCCCAATTCCTTACCACTTCCAGAATTTAAACGAACACCTCCTAGAAAGATGTTGCTGGAAAAGGCCTCCTTGTCCCAGATGGTGAGTTCTAGGCAAACATTCTTTATATCCTGAGGATACAGACCACTGAATATGAATGTATGATTCCACTGAGGATTAACACTCTTTTTTACAACCACAGTTTTGTGCTTGGTGGCTTTGTTATCATCAGGAAGCAGGTAACTGTAGAAGGAAACACAGTCACATTAGTGGGGAAGTAAAAACAAAATGATAACTTTGAGTTGTCACTTGGTTTTCCTATAGTTCTATGTAACTGTGTGTGAATGCAATATGCATGCTTGATGTTCTCTCCCTGATTCTTATAAGCTTAAACTATCTTATTTAGAGGGACGGACGACTGACTATGACTAGTGCAACAATAGTAAAATGCCCTCTTTGTTTTTGCATAATTTTTTTTGTTTTTCCAAAGCCTTCCAAATATTTGGTTCTCCATCTGGTAAATAAAAGACCTCTGCAGGCAGCCACTATTGAGTGCTTCACTTTGTATCTTCTTGGGTCATCTGTAAGCTGATTTGCAGCCAGGGTGCATAGTTCCTGGCATATTTTCAGCTTCTTTCCTCAAATCCTGTGTGTCTACCTAGTTTTGTGTGAGTTTGCTCCCTTTTGTTCAGAGCACCTAGAAGTTACTGAGGACCAAATGCTTGAATGGCAATTCTCAGTATGTTTTAGAAAAGGTTGATGAGTCCCCTAGTTCTTCAAGGGATACACCTAAGGAACATTAAGTGAAGTTTTTATTGTTTCCCCAGTAGGTCTGAACCCTATGGTGATAATCTACCCACTGACATTTTAATCTGTTTCCCTCTATCTTTTGATTCATGGTCTACATGCTTTCACTTATGTTTTCCTGGAAGCCCTTCTCTGGTAGACCACCTGCGTCCTTGGTCTTCTCTATTGAGTTCAAACTCTAACTCCCAAATACCTTCCTTCAGGAAACATTGTTTAGGGAAGAAAATGACCGTGTAGATGGAATCCCTACATGAAACAATTATGAAAAGTACAAGTAGCCCATCTACTGATGCCTTGCTCAGAGCCTCCTGAGACCTGGGGACTGTGCACAGGGGAACCAATCTTTGCAGACCAGCCCATCCAGAGTCTGCCGAAGTAGTTGTGCTATTCACCTATCCACCCACGGGAGGAGGCAAGCATGGGCCTGTTTCCGGCCCATGTTCCTGTGTGGCCTGCCTTTCCAATCAAATGGACCCAAGAAACAAGCGGGTGTAGCAATCCTAACATCATAAATTAGACTTTAAACAAAAATCAATCAAAAGAGAAGAAGAAGGTTATTTCATATTCACCACAGGAGAAATCCATCAAAAAGAAATCTCAATTCTGAACATCCATGCCACAAATAAAAAGGCATCCATATTTGTAAAAGAAACATTACTAAAACTCAAATCATGCATAAAACCTAACACAATTATAGTGGGAGACTTCAATACCCCACTCTCACCACTAGACAGAACCACCAGACAGAAACTTAACAAAGAAAAAAGGAAATAACAGAAGTTATTATTCAATTGGGTTTAAAAGACATATATAGAACATTTCATCCAAACACAAAATAATATACCTTCATCTCAGCACCACATGGAACCTTCTCAAAAATCAACCACATACTTTGCAATATAGCAAACATCAATAGGTACACAAATTAGAATAACACCCTGTATCTTGTCAGAGCACCATGGTTTAAAATTAGAATTCAACAACAACACAAATTGCAGAAACCCTACAAACTCATGGAAATTCAACAATGTACAATTGCACCATTCCTGGGTCAAGAAAGAAATAAAAAAGAAATTAAAGACTTCCTAGAACTCAGAGAGAATGAAGATACAATATACCCAAACATATGGGACACTTTGAAAGCAGTGCTAGTTCATAGTACTAAGTGACCACATGAAGAAACTGGAGAATAGTCACATTAGAGAATTAATAGCACAACTGAAAGCTCTAGAACAAAAAGAAGCAAACTCACACCAGAGGAGTAGATGCCAGAAGATAATCAAATCGAGGGCTGAAAACAATAAAGTAGAAACTGGGAAAACAATACAAAGAATCAATGAAACAAAGAGTTGGTTCTTTGAGAAAATAAAAAAGATAGGCAAAACTTTATCCAAAATAATCAAAATTAACAAAATCAGAAAAAAGGGGGGCATAACAACAGACACTGAGGACATCCAGAGAAGCATTAGGTCATACTTTGAAAACCTGTATTCCTCAAAATTTGAAAATCTAAAGAAAATGGACAATTTTCTGGATAGATACCACTTACCAAAATTAAATTAAGAACAGATAAGCAATTTAAATAGACCTATAACCCCTAATGAAATAGAAGCAGTCATCAAAAGTCTCCCAACAAAGAAAGCCCAGGGCCAGATGGTTTTAGTGCAGAATTTTCCCAGAAATTCAAAGAAGAGCTAATACCAATATTCCTCAAATTGTTCCACACAATAGAAACAGATTAATTGCCAAACTCTTTTTACTAGGCCACAATTACCTCGGTACCCAAGGCACACAAAGACACAACTAAGAAAGAGAACTACAGACCAATATCCGTCATGAACATTGATGTAAAAATACTCAATAAAATACTGCCAAACTGAAAATAAGAACACATCAGAGAAATCATCCACCATGATCAAGTAGGCTTCATCCCAGGGATGCAGGGATGGCTCAACATATGATAATCCATCAATGTAATCCACCATATAAACAAACTGAAAAAGAAAAACCACATGATTATCTCACTAGATGCTGAAAAAGCCTTTGACAAAATCCAACACCCCTTCATGATAAGGGTCTTGTAAAGATCAGGGATAACAGGAACATACCTAAAGATAATAAAAGCAATAGACAGCAAACCAACATCCAACATCAAACTAAAAGGAGAGAAACTCAATGCGATCCCTCTAAAATCAGGAACAAGACAAGACTATCCACTCTCTCCCTATCTCTTCAGAATTGTACTTAAAGTTCTTGCTAGATCAATAAGACAACAAAAGGAGATCAAGGAGATACAAATTGGAAAGAAAGAAGTCATACTTTCACTATTAGCAGATTATATGTTAGTTTACATAAGTGACATGAAAAACTCTACTAGGGAACTCCTTTGGCTGACAAACACCTTCAGCAAAGTGGCATGATACAAGATGAACTCAAAAAAATCAGTAGCCCTACTATGTGCTGATAATATATGGGCTGAGAAAGAAATCAGAGAAACATCACCCTTTACAATAGCCACAAACAACATAAAATTTCTTGGGGTAACACTAACCAAACTAATGAAATACCTATATAACAAGAACTTTGAGTCATTAAAGAAAGAAATTAAAGAAGATACCAGAAAATGGAAAGATCTCCCATGCTCTTGGATAGATAGGATCAACATAGTAAAAATGGCAATCTTCCCAAAAGCAATCTACAGATTCAATGCAATCCTCATCAAAATCCCAACACAGTTCTTCAGAGACCTTAAAAGAACAATTCTCAACTTTATATGGAAAAACAAAAGACCCAGGATAGCCCAAGCAACCCTGTACAATAAAGGAAATTCTGGAGGCATCACCATCCCTGACTTCAAGCTCTATTACAGAGCTATAATCCTGAAAACAGCTTGGTAGTGGCACAAAAATAGACCAATGGAATTGAATTGAAAACCCTGATATTAACCCAAACTCCTACAAACACCTGATTTTTGACAAAGAAGCTAAAATTATACAATGAAAAAAAGAAAGCATCTTCAACAAATGGTGCTGGCATAACTGGATGCTGTCCTGTAGAAGACTGCAGATAGATCCATATCTATCACCATGCAGAAAACTTAAGTCCAAATGGATCAAAGACCTCAACATAAATCCAGCCACACTGAGCCTCTTAGAAGAGAAAGTAGGAGGTACTCTTGAATGTATTGGTACAAGAGATCACTTCCTGAACATAACGCCAGTAGCACAGACAATGAGAGCAACAATCAATAAATGGGACCTCCTGAAACTGAGAAGCTTCTGTAAGGCAAAGGACACAGTCAACAAGACATAACGACAGCCCACAGAATGGGAAAAGATATTCACTAACATCACATCTGACAAAGAGCTGATTTCCAAAATATACAAAGAACTCAAGAAAGTAGTCTCCAAAACACTAAATAATCCAATTTTAAAGTGAGGTACAGAATAGAGAATTCTCAATAGAGTAATCTAAAATGGCTGAATGCTACTTGTGAAAGGCTCAACATCCTTAGCCTTAAGGGAAATACAAATCAAAACAACTTTGAGATATCACCTTATTCCTGTAAGAATGGCTAAAATAAAAAAACACCAAGGAAAGTTTGTAGTGGAGAGGATGTGGAGAAAGGGGACCACTCCCCCAGTGCTGGTGGGAGTGCAAACTCATACAGCCACTTTGAATATCAGTATGGTGGTTCCTCAGGAAAATGAGAATCAGTCTACCACAAGATCCAGCAATTCCACTCTTAGGCATATACCCAACAGATGCACATTCCTACAACAAGGACATCTGTTCAACTATGTTCATAGCAGCATTTTTTGTAATAGCCAGAACCTGGAAGCAACCTAGATGCCCCTCAACTGAAGAATGGATAAAGAAAATGTGGTACAGTTTACACAATGGAGTATTACTCAGCAAAACAAAACAAAACAAAACAAAAACAATGGAATCTTGAAATTTGCAGGCAATTGGATGGAACTAAAAGAAACTATCCTGAGTTAGGTAATCCTGTCACAAAAAGACAAACATGGTATGTACTAACTCATATGGATTTTAGACATAGAGCAATGTATTACCCGCCTACAGTCCACACCACCAGAGAAATTAGGAAACAAGGAGAACCCTAAGAGAGACATACATGGCTCCCCAGAGAAAGGAAAATGGACAAGGTCTCCTGAGAAAATTGGGAGCATGCGGGGAGGGGAGAGGGAGTTAGGAGATAGAGAAGGGGAGAAGAGGAGGGGAGAGGAGGACATGAGGGAGCAGAAAGATTGAGTCGGGGAAGAATAGAGGAGAGCAAGAAAAGAGATACCGTAATAGAGCGAACGATTATAGGTTTAAAGAGAAATCTGGCACTAGGTAAATGTCCAGAAATCTACAAGGATGACCCCATCTAGAAATCTAAGCAATAGTGGAGAGGCTACCTTAAATGCCATCCTACAGCCTTTATCCAGTAGCTGATGGAAGCAGAAGCAGACACCCACAGCTAAACACTGAGCTGAATTCCTGGAATCCAGTTGCAGAGAGGGAAGAGTGACGAGCAAAGGAGTCAAGATCAGGCTGGAGAAACCCGCAGAAACAGCTGACCTGAACAAGGAGGAGCTCATGGACCCCAGACTGATACCCGGGAAACCAGCATAGGACCAATCCAGACTCCCTGAATGTGGGTGCCAGATAGAAGTCCTAGGCACTCTATGGGGCCTCTGGTAGTGGATCAGTATTTATCCCTAGTATATAAATGGACTTTGGGAGCCCATTCCCCATGGAGGGATACTCTCTCAGCCTAGATACATGGGGGAGGGCCTAGGCCCTGCTCCAAATGATATGACAGACTTTGAAGATCCACCACAGAAGGCCTCTCTCTCCCTGGGGAGCAGAAAGGGGATGGGTAGGCGTCAGTAGGGGGCAGGGGAGGAAGGGAGGTAGAGGAAACTGGGTTTGACATGTAAAACAAGCTTGTTTCTAATTTTAATCAAAAGAGAAAAAAAATAAGAAAGAAGGAAAAGAAAACTACAAGTAAATGTTCCAGAGATAAAGACAATAATTTGGTCATGCAGTATTTCATACTATATTGGTCAGCACTAGTAAGTATTGGACAGTGATAGAGTAATTACCTAGCAAGGCCCTGGGTTTGATCCCAGCACTACCATTAAAGAGGTAAAAAATTAATAAATTAATCAGAGAACACTATTATCTGTTGATGTCCATTATACACTTACTCTTTTTTAGAATATCTAGGTTTTTTTATTATTACCATCTTACATTTTATTTTATTTCAATTTTTAAAATTTCCATCATTAAAAATCCATGGTTATAAATTTGGTCACACATTTTCCCAGAATGAAGACCACAAGGCTATTTTCCAACTCCTAAACTCACAGAACTGAGCAATAGAATACAAGAATTAGCTCTACGAAAAAGTTATGGGAAGTTTTCTATGAGCCTGGATTTGCATAGGATAGATGAATTCTGCATAGCTAGATATCCTTGTCCTTGGTGAAGATACTATAATGATATAGAAAAAAATTGTCCCTGATAATCATGATGCTTCCACTTCTACCCTAGATAAATTACCTTCTGTCATTGTTTACATGTAAGAGAAAATGTCTTTTAATTTTTTAAATATTTAATTCATATTGAGTGTATGTATGTATGTCTGTGGGCATGCCATGGTATAGTTGTGGAGACCAAAGTTTAACCCTCAAGAGTCAGTTGTCATTTTCTTACCAGGTGGGTTCCAGTTATCAAAATTGGTTCATTAGTTTTGGTGGCAAGCCTATTTCTCTTTACTTGCTGAGACATCTTGTAGACCCTTATGTCTTTCTTAAGCCACATATATTTCAGTTCATAAGAAGATAGCATGTATTTATATAATGTACACATTTTATAGCATTACCTATATATCTGTTCTTGCTTTCTCTCTGGCTCTTTTAAAAGATCTCAGTTCATTTTTAAGGGTCTTTCTTTCTTTCTTTCTTCCTTTCTTTCTTTCTTTCTTTCTTTCTTTCTTTCCTTTTATGTATATGAGCGTTTTCCCTGCATGTATTTCTATGTACCATGTGCAAACAGTGCCTATGGACATCAGAAGAGGGTATCAGATTTCCTGGAACTGGAATTACATACAGTTGTGAGCTGCCATGTGGGTGTTGGGAATTGATCTTGGATCCTCTGCAAGAGCAGCCAGTGCTTTTAACCACTGAACCATCTCCCAAACTCCTTGGATAATTTTTAAATTGGCTTAAAATTTAAGTATCCATAAGAGAATTTACTGCAAAGTTAGTTTTTTAAAAAATAGAATGAAGTACTGTTCTTTATTATTTGTGCTTCATAAATTCTTAGCAAGAGAATGTAAAAACTGTTCCTGACAATATTGAGTTATCTTTGGATAGTCATAATAGGCCAGGGACAATATTCTTACCATACAAGACAGTAAGGAGCAGAGTCCTAAACTGGGTGCTGGGGCTCCTGAGGTGAACTGCAGCAGCATGATTCAAAGAAAGAGTTTCATTTATGCTAAAGAACACAATTCACCAATGGGGAAACCCTAGTCATCTTATTCTCTTCAATATATGGTTTAGCGAATTTAAAACATACGAGAATAAAGGTATGCTTCATTTCCTTGTGGGAAAACACACCCATGAGAGGCCTTCCCCTTCCTGAATGGATCTGGAGGAGGAAAGGATGGGGAGGGGTGTAGATGGGAAGTGGGCAGAAACAGTATAAGGGAGGGAGGGGAAACTGTTGTCAGTATGTAAAATAAATGAAAAAAACATTAAATTAAATTTTAAAAGTTTGTACATGAGAAAAAAAAAACAGAATCTCATCCTCTGCCCCATGCTGGCCTGGCACTTGCTACATATAACCCAGCCAGGATGGACAAAAACTTGTCTTCTCCCTGACTCAGTATCCCCAGTAGCAGGATTTTAGGCACTACCATCAGGACTGGATAACTCTTCAAAGATCATGCCAAGGCTTGGCATCATGGGAACTTGCTTTACTTCATATGTTTCAAGGTGCTCTGTGAGGTCAGCTATCATATCTATTTTCAAAGAGAAGCATCTAATGCTTGGTGCATATACATTTGATTGTTTGCTTGAATGAATGGGAAAATATTGGTTTAGGCAAGTTCTTCTAGTTGCATGAGAAAAATATCTACAATAGTCAGAAATGAGAGAGATTTGCTACTTGGATTGCTTAGAATGAGCAAGAATATCCATTTCAAGGGCACTATTCCTTCCAGAAACTGACATTTGCTCCATATGGCAACACACAACACACAACACACACACACACACACATACAGAGAGAGAGAGAGAGAGAGAGAGAGAGAGAGAGAGAGAGAGAGAGAGAGAGAGAGAGATCATATATCTCTCAGATCCTGGAGCCTATCTCACAGACTCTCCAGGGAAGATGCTAAAATTTCTCTGCATTTTACAATTTTCCCAAGAGAGTAAACAAGCAAGTATTTAGTATTTTGCTTGTTGTACCAAATGGTAACAAAGCAAAAATAAAAGTAAATTATACACAGAAAACCATGCTTTCTTCTCTTTGGAGAAACGCATCTCCTGGGAAAGACTTCTGACCTTCAGGATGAAAGTAGTCCTCACAGTGGCCTTCCAGAAATATGCTGGAGACACAGTGAAAGCTAGAACAGCAACTCTGCCCCCTCTGGTGTTGCTTTAGATGTAAGAGAGTGAGCACTAAAGGGTAGCTTTTCCAAAGTACATGCAATAAGCAGAACGCAGGCCTCTCACAGCTACCATTGTCTAGTGGATCACAGTTCCTTTCAACAGCCAGTGTGTTATCTGTGATGAGCTAAAACACAGTTACCCCTTCACAAAGCTGTCAGAGCCTCCCGATTTGACTGAGGTCAGATTCTTTGCTTCCTTGATGAACACTTCAAGTATTCCCCCAGAGATGACAGCTGACTCTTGTTTCTTCCCCTTTTTAAAGGTCTTCTTTCCTGCATGAACCAGCAGAGAGGAGGTAAAGGATATCAGAGATTCCACTTCACAATTTCCAAAGAACACCTACAAAGACTTAATTTTCGCATAACCAGCCTCCCCCCCCTCTCTCTCTCTCTGTGTATTCCTAACTATATTTCAGTCTGAATAATGGTATTTGTATGTATGCTTTCAGAGCTGGCCATATGGTATTGCCAAACTAGATGGGAGAAAGATTATGAGACTTGAACCCTACACAAAGAACTACAGACAAGTGAAGTGAGAAAATTCAGACTAAGAGATGAGTTACTTCCATGGGGAACCACTAAAGACGGTAACCATGAATGGGAAAATAAAGGAAGCTGCCAAAGAAGTTGATGGAAGGAGGAAGAAAAGAGAGATTTCAAATTGATTTCATCTGGACTTTCCCTTTGTTTTCTATGTTTTATGCCAGCTATTTCTTCTTTAGACTCCCTGAGTACTTGTGAATGAGTCCACAGAGCAGCTACCTAGAAACCCCTCACACAACATATCTCTCCCACAGGGGGAAAGATTCTGTCTCTCTTGGACTGACAGGAAATAATCTCTCCATCAGGGCTGGTTTCTAAGTATGGATTTTTGTCCTGTACTTTTCTTCTTCACATACATTATAGCATGTACTTCTCAACTCTAAAAAGACCCCTGACCCCATTTTATTATTGTACTTGAAAAGTAACACAGTCCAACCAAACCTCAACATCACTTATACAGTTGTCCAAAGAGAATGTCACTGATCAGAGCTATTGATTTTTAAACCTACCTTGAGGTTGTCCTACTGGGAATATAGAGTTCTCTTCTGGAGGAATGTAACGTAAAACAACTGTTAGCTCTCCTTTGTACTGAAGGCCAATATCAGGAGCCAACTCCACCTAGCCAAGGGAAGATAAATGAAAAAGTTAGAATACTAGATATTATCTTCTTAAATGAAATACATAATATTCAGAAATACAAATATTTCGTGTTTTTTCTCACATTTGGAAATACAGGGAGTCTATATTTCCTCAGATATTATTTCCTTAAGAGACCTGACTCCTCTATGGGATAAACCCAGCTTAGACTCCTAACAGTTGTGGATAAGTAGCCTGAACTGGCCATCTCCGGGGACCAGATTGGTGCTTGACATAATTGTCATCCAAGAGGCATCATCCAGCAACTGATGCGGGAAGATGTAGAGACCCACAGACAGACATTAGGTGGAGGTTGGTAATGCCAAGAAGGAGGAGGAGGGAGAGGAGGAGGAGGAAGAGGAAGAGGAGAAGGAGGAGGAGGAGGAGGAGGAGGAAGGAGTGCAGGAGCCAGAGGGGTCAAGAACAATATGGAAGGCTCACACAGTCAGCTAACCTAAACTCACAGAATCAACTAACCTGGGCTTACAGGGGCTCACAGAGAATGAACTGACAACCAAGGGAGCCTGTATGAGACTGACCTAGGCACTCTGCATATATGCTACAGTTATGGAGCTTGGTCTCCTAACAGCAGGAACAGGGGTTGTCTCTGATTCTTTTACTGGCTTTTGGGACCATACTTCTCATACTGGGCCACTTTGCCCTAACTTTAATACATGGGGAGGTGCTTATTCCTACTGCCACTTGATATACCATGTTTGATTGATACTCTTAGGAGATGTGCCCTTTCCTGGGTGGCACATCTTCACAGCACAATTCTTCACAGAACTTGAAAGAACAATACTCAACTTTATATGGAGAAACAAAATACCCAGGATAGCCAAAATAATCCTGTACAATAAAGAAACTTCCTGAAGCATAACCAACCCTGCCTTCAAGCTTATGATAGTGCTATAGTAATGCTTGGTATTGGCTCAAAAATAGACAGGTAGATCAGTGAAATAGAATTGGAGACCCTGATATTAACCCATACACCAATGAACACCTGATTTTTGACAAGGAAGCTAAAGTTATACAATGGAAAAAAGAAAGAATCTTCAACACATGGTGCTGGCATAACTGGATGTTGTCATGTAGAAGACTGCAGATAGATCCATTTCTATCACCATGCACAAAACTTAAGTCCAAATGGATCAATGACCACAACATAAATCCAGCCACACTGAACCTCTTAGAAGAGAAATTGGGAGGTACCCTTGAACACTTTGGTATAGGAGACCACTTCCTGAACATAACACCAGTAACACAGACACTGAGATCGACATTTAATAAATGAGATTTCTGAAACCGAGAAGCTTTTGTAAGGCAAAGGACACAGTCAACAACACAAAATGGCAGCCTACAGAATGGAGAAATCTCTTCACCAATCCCACATCTGACAGAGGGTTGATCTCCAAAATATACAAATAACTCAAGAAGCTAGTCAGCAAAACTCCAAATAATCCTATTTTAAAATGGGGTGCAGATCCTCACCAGAGGAATCTCAAATGGCCGAAAGGCACTTAAGGAATTGCTCAACACCCTTAGTCATCAGGGAAATGCAAATCAAAACAACTCTGAGATACCATCTTACACCTATTAGAATGGCAAAAATAAAAAACACCAAATGACAGCTTTCTCTGGAAAGCATGTGGAGAAAGTGGAACACTCTTCGATTGCTGGTGGGAATGCCAACTTGTACAGCCACTTTGGATTTCAGTGTGGTGGTTTCTTCCCAGGAAAATGATAATCAGTCTACCTCAAGACCCAGCAATTCCACTCTTAGGCATATACCCAAAGGATACACACTCATACGACAAGGACACCTGTTCAACTATGTTCATAACAGCATTATTTGTAATAGCTAGAACCTGGAAGCAACCTAGATGCCCTTCAACCACAGAACAGATAAAGAAAATGTGGTACATACACACAGTGGAGTACTACTCGGTGGCAAACAAACAACAACAACAAAACCACCGACATCTTGAAATTCTCAGACAAATGGATGGAACTAGAAGAAACTATCCTGAGTGAGGTAACCCAGTCACATAAAGATAAACATGGTATATACTCACTCATAAAGTGGATATTAGACATAGAGCAAAGGATAACCAGCCTACAATCCACAATCCCAGAGAAGCTAGGAAACAAATAGGACCCCCAGGGGAAAGGGACAAGATCTCTAGAGTAAATCAGGAGCATGGGGGAAGGAGGTAGGAGAGAGAGGAGGGAAGAAGAGGAGGGGGAAGTGTCATGATACATTATTTATGATTTAGTAAAGCTTTAATTGATGATTCAGAAAAGCAAAATCAACCACAAGCCTTAGAAGCCAGGCACACTTCTTTAATCCCAACAGCCAGATAATTTAGAAAGTTTGAAAAAGTAAAGAAAATTTTGCCTTGTTGGGGATTACAAATTGCCCCTGAAAAAAATACAAAGAGGAAATTCTATTAATTATTTAGGTTATAAAATAGGTTTACAAAAATTAGACCACAAAAGGTGCAAATTAAGAGAGATGGATTGAATATTCTAATGATTTTCAAAGATTGCTAGGAGACATTTCCCATCTACAACACATTATTGGAATAAAACCCAATCAAATGATTAGTTTGAACAAAACCTTAGATGATGACAAGGACTTAAATAGTCACATGTTATTAACAGCTGAGGCTGCTGGAAAATTGGCATTAGTGGAAGATAAATTACAGATGGCACATGTAGATCATATAGATTCAATGCTTAACTGCATTCTGGTCATATTACCCTCTAAGCATCACCCTAGAGGAATTTTAATGCAGAGGGAAAATGTTATCATAGAATGGATCTTTTTACCACATAAACCAAGTAAAAAATTAAAAACTTTTGTAGAAATTATCTCTGAGTTGATTCTAAAAGGAACATTGAGACTTCATCAATTAGCAGAAATAGATCCTGCACAAATTATAGTACCTTTTACTAATGATGAAATTGACAAATTATGGGTAGACAGTAAACCCTGGCAAAGAGCTTGTAGTAAATTTTTGGGAGAGGTTAACAACAATTATCCCCAAAGCAAGAGAATTAAACTCATAAAGATAACTAACTGGATCCTTCCACACATCATAAGGAAAACACAAATAACTGGGTCCCCTACATTCTATACTGATACAAATAATCAGGAAAGGCAGGTTACAAATCAAAAAATATAAGTAAAGTGGATCTAAGTCCTTATAATTCTGTCCAAAAGTCAGAAGTATATGCTATTCTCATGGTGCTAATGGATCATAAAGAACCTCTCAACATAGTTACTGATTCACAATATGCAGAGTTGTTCTAAATATTGAAACTGCTGAATTTATATGCGATGACATAGAATTGACTTCATTAATTATTCAGTTACAAGACATACTCAAGGACAGGATTCATTACATATATATCACATCTGATCCCATAAGGATCTGCCAGGCCCTCTAGCACAGGATGATTAGATTGATCAACTATTGATAGGAAATGTGCTAAAGGCTTCAGAATTTCATTAAAAAGCAAAGGTTTGAAAAAAAAAGATTTTCTATTATATGACAACAAGCCAAGGAAATTATAAGGAAATGTCCTACTTATTCTTTATACAACCAAACTCTACTACCTGCAAGAAGTAACCCAAAGGGTACTCAAAGGAATGAAATCTGGCAGATGGATATGTTCCATTTTGCAGAATTTGGAAAATTAAAATATGTACACCACATCATTGACACCTATTCAGGTTTTCAATGGGCAACTGCTTTGAGTTAAAAAAAAAAAAGTTGATTTGGCAATTACACATTTTCTAGAAGTCATGGCCATCATGGCCACCTGCACAAATAAAGACAGACAATGCTCTGGCATATGTCTCTAAGAAAATGAAAGAGTTTTTTGCTTATTACAATATGAAGCATGTTACAGTATACCACACAACCCTAAAGGGCAGGCAGTTATAGAAAGATCAAATCGAACTCTAAAGGAAATACTAAATAAACAGAAATGGATGATAAAAAAAACCCAAAATAGATTGCATAGTGCTTTATTAAGTTTGAATTTTCTGAATGCTAATGAGAAAGGAACAACAGCTGCAGAGAGAAACTGGATAATAGAAAAAAAACAACAGAATTAAATCAGCTGGTATACTTCAAAGATCTGTTCCTCTGAGTGGAAATCAGGACATGTGTTACATTAGGGAAGAGGATTTGCCTCACAGACTACTCTAGCTGGGACTTGGGACAAGCCCTGAACTTTTCCATTGTACAGAGACTGGGCAACAAATGACACAGTTTGAGAGTTAATCCAAAGTTTTCTTTTCAGGATCCCCTAAAGATGCCTTCAGCCCCAGACAGCAGGAAGTAACTTTAAGAATATGAAGCCTATATTCCCAAGAGATGGGGTGGGTGGTCTTTTGTCATTCAATGGGTTGTGGATATTTGTCATTGTTTAGGGAAATTGGCTATAAAATGTTGGTTACAGTCAGGAAGAAAGTTGAGCAAAGGAGATTAGATTCAAGGTTTTTGTTTCCAAAAAAGAGGATATAGATATGATAGGAAAAAGGGTAGATTATTGAATCCATTCTTGAAAAGAAAAAAGGGAGGATATAGATATGATAAGATAAAAAGATAGATATGATAAGATAAAAAGATAGATCAGTTGAAGTTCCCTCTTTTCAGATGACCCTAAATTGGTTGAAGTTGACAGAAAAGTCACCAGTGCATTTTATAACATAACAATATGTAGAAGATAGTTACAGTGTTGAGTTACACTGAAGTCTGCACATATATATTGGGGTATATTTGATATTCTGGCTTGGAAACTCCAAGGTAACATGGTCCTCCCATATCATCATTTTCATTAGCCAACCAATTTCTACTCAGGAAAATGTAATAGAATTTAATTCAATTTTGTACAGGTTACTTTTACAAGTGTTGTGGGGATGCATTAGACACAGACCCTACTTTTAATATAGTTTAGACCCTGTTTTAAACTTCTCACATTTCTAACTTATCAGATTATCCTCAGCAATGAGCAGAATTACCTCTGCAAAGATGTGTGTTTGCTCTGTTCAATTCATGCCCACAGAGAGTCAGCTGTATGAGTCTCTATGGTTCTTAATGACAGACACATTTCTAGTGGTAATTATGTAACTCAATATTACATAAATTGACTTGTGTACAAAGACAGCTGTCACTATAGAAATTAGGTTCAATACTTTAGAGGAACAAATATTTGAATGCCAAATTGTTAGTTTATGTGGCTTTAAAACTGTAGAAGATTTGAAAAATTATGAATATGTAGAAAATTTTTCATTTAAAAGTATTATTTTTTCTCCCTTTAAATTAATTTTATTTAAATTAAAAACAATCTTATGTTACATGCCAATCCCAGTTCTCTCTTGCTCCCATCCTACCATTGCCCCCACCAACCCTCATCCCACTTCTAGCCACTCCTCAGGGAGAGTGGAGCCTCCCATGGAAGATCATCAAAGTCTGTCACATCATTTGTGGCAGGACCTCAGGTATCTAGGCTGAGAGAGTATCCCTCCATGGGGGAATGGGCTCCCAATGCCCATTTGTGCACTAGGGATAAGTACTGGTTTCACTTGACAGAGGCCCCATAGACCCCCAACTGACACCCACATTCCTTGGGCCTGGTTTGGTCTTATGCTGATTCCCCAGCTGTCAGACTGGGGTCCATGAGTTCCCCCTTATTCAGATCAGTTGTTTCTGAGGGTTTCCCCAGCCTGGTCTTGACCCCTTTGCTCATCACTCCTCCCTCTCTGCAACTGGATTCCAAGAGTTCGGGTGTTCTTATTTTCTTATTTTACTTTAGATCAATGCATTAGAAGTTATAGAAGATAATGCACTAAGAATGACACCAATAAAAGGAAAAATATAGCCAAATTTTAATTACCAAACACATATTCAAACAATATTAAATATTTCCTATCAACATTTGTACATAAATGTATATTTATTTTCTTTATACTGAAACACATGTGTGCTCCCTTGTGAAAGTAGTGAAAACAATATGATACTGGCAAAAAGGGCGCATGGAACTTAATGAAGAACCCAAAAATAAGTCTAGGAACTTGTGGTCAACTGATTTTCAATAAAAGTACTATAGTGGTTTGAATAAGAATGCCCCCCTAGGTTCATATATTTGAATATTTAGTCTTAGGGAGTGGAACTATCTGAAAATGATTAGGAGGTATTACCTTGTTGGATTAGGTGTGGTCTTTGTTGGAAGAAGAGTCATTGGGAGGTGTGCCTTTAGGTTTTAAAAGTACATAACTGACCCAGTGTCTTTCCTTTCTCCCTCTCTCCATCCCTCTGCAGCTCAAGATGTAGTTCTCAACTACTTCACCAGCACCATGCTTGCCCGTGTGCCACCATGCTCCCTGTCATGATGATAATGGACTAAACCTATAAAACTGTAAGCAAGTCCCCAATTAAATGTTTTCTCTTGTAAGAGTGAAAGACTTAAAAATTAGCAAAGAAATACAGCCCAGAAACTGACCAAGGCTACTACTATGACTTAGTGCCTGGAATTTACCAGCCACCAGCAATTACTCCCTTACAAGGCCATAAGATAACTGGGTACCAAGAATTCCCAGATGGCCACCCTCCCCAAGGGGCTCATGAAGGAAACAGATTGCCCCACTGGCCAGTGTGTCAATCATTAACAATTAAGGGTCCCTGTGAAATAAAGAGTTAGCTACCATTAGTTAGCACATCCTGAGGTCTGCAGGTTTTTACAACTGGTGGGGTCAGGAGGCTATCTGATTCCCAGGCCTCCCCTCAAGACAAAGGGCTTCCTAGGAACCCATGACTCTGGTCACATATTCAACGGCCAGAGAGTCGAGGTCCCTCCCTAAGATTATGGTTTTTGCCTTTAAAAACGCCTGTGCCTGGGGGACGGGGCTGCTCTCTAGCCTGCATGCTGAGAGAGCCCGTTTGTACAAATGTCTACCTTTCATTAAAGCCTCTTGCTGTTTGCATCAAATTTCCACCTCCTACCTGGTGGTTGGGGTGGCCACAGTCCTGGGAAAAGATTCTGGAGGCCTGAGCTTCTGGGGGTCTTACAAGAGTTGCATTAGTCAAAGTGTCTCTTCATAACAATAAAATAGTGACTAAGACATGTACCAACACCACACATGGACAAAGAACAATAGTTTTAATAGTGTTGGAAAGATTGGATGTCTCCAGACAGAAGAATAAATCTAAATACATATCCTATATAAGCATTATATGCCATATATAAAGTCAAAACAAAATGGATTAGGGATTTAACTGTAAGACCTGAAATGGTAAGACAACTAGAAAATAATTTGGGAAGTGTAGGAGAAAAGTGCTATGGCATTGATTTTGTCAACCATTTTTGGGGGAGGAGGAGGAAGATATGATCTCAAGAGTATAGGAAACAAAAGCAAAAACAGACAAATGGGATCACATCGTATAACCTGGGATCACAATGCCAATACTTCTGTGTAACAAGGGAAACAGTTAACAAAGTAAGGAGACAATCTAGGTGATGTGAGAAAATATCTGCATCTGATAGGGAATAAGTAACTAAGATATATAAGGAACTCAAATTACCCGACAGTAAAGCCAATAACCTTGTTTAACTTTGGTGAAGTTCTCAAAAGAAGGCATGCAAATGGTCAACAGGTTTACAAATGGTGTTCACAATTATCAAATTTTAGGTAAAAGCAAATTAAGCAGCTTGTATGACACTCATCCACAGACCTTCTGGAATAACTCGTACTACAAAGATGACATGTACAACAGTTAAAGATGTACAAAAAAGGGAATAATTGCACATTGTTAGTAGGAATGCAAATTAATAAATACAAAGTTCCATGGATGCTTCTCAAAAAAATAAAGATGAAAACTAGTACTACAATATAATGCAGCAATTCTTCTATTGGTTATATGGCCAAAGGAAATGAAATCCATATGTCAAAAAGACCTTTTGTACTCTTGTGTTCATTGCCAAGCTTTCCACAATAGCTAAACATTCTAATCAGCCCATGTATATATCAGTGAGTGAATAGACAATGGATATGTGGTCCATATGGAAGGAAATTTTGTTATTTGTGTCTAAATGGATTGAGAAAGAAGTATGAGAAAATTTGACACGGACTGATTAAAATGTGTTTATATTGGCAGGAAGCCAGCTATGACCAAGACTCTGTGTGTAGGGAAGCAATAATAAGGAGTATGGAAATGAGTATCTATTCTGGATTCACTCAGAGGACTTCTAAACATGAGCTCATGCCAGTGACTTTACTAAGAAAAAGGACTAGAAACTAAAAAGTTAAAAGATTCTTGGGAGCTGGAGAGATGTCGCAGTGGTTAATAGCACTTGCTGTTCTTCCAAAAGACACAGATCCAATTCCCAGCACCCACATGGCAGCTCACATCTGTCAGTCACTCCATGTCCGGAGGCACTGACTCCTTCACACAGACATACAATCAGGCAAAATACCAATTCACTTAAAATAAAAATAAGTTTAAAATGCTTAACAAGTATGTGATATCAGGGAAAGTTCAGTGGGGGCAATTTTTGCTCTGTCCCAAAGTGTGGTGGTTGTTTTAATTTCCAACTCGATACAATCTAGAATCACTTAGGAAGAGTTTCAATCAAGGGATGATCAATGTTGGCCTGTGGGCATGATTGTGGGAAACAGTTTTGATTGTTGTTCTAGTTTGTTTTTGTTGCCGTTTTAAAGACACCATAGCCAAAAGCAACCTGAGGAGGAAAGGGTTTATTTCACCTTACAGCTCACAGTCCATCATGAAGGGAAGTCAGGGCAGGAACTGAAGCAGATACTATAGAGGAGCACTGCTTGGTGGCCTGCTCAGCTTGTTGTTTTATACAAGTCAGGACCACCTGCCCCATGCCCCATAGTGGACTGGACCCTTCAGAATCAAGTACTAATCAAAAGAATGCCTTATAGACTTGTTTACATGCCAATATGATGGCAATATTTTCTCAATTGAGATTCCCTCTACCAAGATCTTAGTTTGTGTCAGCTTAACAACCACTACCACCAATAACAACAACAACAAAAAAGTCAACCAACCAACCAAACAAAACAAATAAACAAGAACCAAAACAGCACACAGAAAGGCCTAATACCATGACCAGCAGCATTACACAATCAGGGGGATTCTGAATTATATAAGACATAAGAAAGCTAGATGAAAGCAAGCTATCAAGGATCCAGTATACATTATTTCTTTCATTGATTTTTGACTAGGAATGTGACATCCCTAAACTGCTTGGGTTCCTGTCTTGGCTTCCCTGAAATGATGGACAGTGACCTGGAACAAATCGAATAAACCTTTTCCTTCATTCTTTTTGTCAGGGTATTTGCAACAGCAACAGAAATGAAACTAGTAGCTCTGGGAACACACCAGGAAAGAACTACCCTACGTAGAAGTACAAGAGTAGGAGTGTCTATTTGCCTTCACTTATCAGTAACTGACTAAAGGATCTGCCTCAGCCCCAGGAACCTTCCCCTCCTGTGGTATTATGGTTCTCTATGCTCCCAGCCAAAGCTTACTCCATTAGTATGGGGTCATGGAAGATGGGTGTGGAAACAATGTGGAGCCATATTTATTTGAAAATAAAGGTATGTCATGCTGGGCTGCAACCAAAGCTGGCACATATCAAGTGAGCACTTTAGTGCCAGGAAAAGAGGCAGCATTGATTAAAACTATCCCCCAAAGCAGTAGAAAATTACGGAGATTCTAAGAGCAGATGAGTGTATGTGAAATAACCAGATGGTACTCACCGTCTTGTGCTGTTTGAAAAGACAGCCACTTTCTATGCAGAAAAAGAAAAAAACACATGTCCCAGTGCATTTGCAGGTGTAAGGTAGGGAAATAGATTACAGACAAAAGTGCCAACACTGTCAAGTAAAGAGCAGCTTTTAGCTAGGTAATCATCCCAGAGAAATGTGCATTTACTCTCTGCTTGAAGGCAAAATAAGAGAGCGTTTTCTTGGAAAACCACTTAAGATGGCAGCTTGTTTCCAGAGGTCCTTGTTTTCCTAACAGCACCTCCTGGGAAGGCTTGAATAGCAATTCATACTGACAGGCACTTCTCGTCTTAACTACCTAACACAACTTTCAAAAGGATAATGAGCTATAGGTAATAAAGAGTCCCATGCCATGCAGTAAAATGGAAGTTAGGCTGTGAAATTACTTTACAGTACTGAAGTTTGACATCTTGAATCCCTTTTCTGTCAGCACCAGCCTCCTCACTGGCTTCTGCTGTGATACCTAGCACCAACAAAGCTCTCGGTACTGACGGACTTTCAGTAACACAATCAATAGGCAGTATAGCAGTACATTGCTCTGTCATCTCCATTGCTGAGGGAAATCAGTATTGCTAAAATATTAAGGACTATTAATTCTGATATTTTATTATTAGAGGAATCAGTCCCTGCAGCTCACACTCCACCTTAGCTGGATACGAGATTAAAAACATCAACGCTCGGGGCTCACAATGAATTAGAAGCAGCTGGTATAGTGACGACTGAACTGAAATCACTGACACAGGAAGAGAGATTGTTTCAAATAATTTCTACTGGAATGTTTTTATAGTGTGTTGTTGTCTTTATTTTATTGGCATGAAAGCAAGAGATTTTGTGCAAATGGACTGTACAACACATAACACAAAGATCTGTAAGCAGAATTGGTGTCTTGCTGGGTATGGTGCTATATGCCTTTAATCCCAGCACTTAAGAGACAAAGGCAAGCAAATCTCTGTGAGTTTGAGGCCAACCTCATCTTATGTAGTGAGTTCCAGGGCAGCCAGTGCTATATAGAAAGATCCTGTCTCAAAATCGACACAACAGACAAATGAAAATAACCACTGTCTTAATTGTCATTTCTCACCTTTAATCAATAAAGATCTTTGTCTTTAATGTAGGGGGAAAATCACCACATTAAACATAATGAACCACACGAATTTAACATTTTACATCTCTAACCTCTTTACATTCATCAACTGCTATTCCTAAGTACATAAAGGTTGATGAGTTCTATGGTACGTGTGTGAGAACACACGTCATGACATATATGTGGAGGTAGGGGACAACTTTGTAGAGTAGTGTGGTAGTTTGAATGTAATTGACTTCCAAAAGTTCATAGGGGGTGGCACTATTAAGAGGTGTGGCTTTGTTGGAGTAGGTATGGCCTTGTTAGAGGAAGTGTGTCATTATGGAGGAGGGCTTTGAGGTCTCATATGTGCTGAAGCCATGCCTAGTGTATCAGTTCACTTCTTGTTGCTTATGGATCAAAGATGTAGGACTCTAAGCTCCTTCTCCAGCACCATGTCTGCCTGCATGCCACCATGTTTCCTGCTATGTTGATAATGGACTAAACCTCTGAAACTATAAGCCACCCAATTAAATGTTTTTCCTTTTTAAGAGTTGCTGTGGTCATGGTGTCTCTTCACAGCAATAGAAATCCTAGCTAAGACAAATAGGTTTTCTCTTTCCACCTTTTAATGGATTCTGGGGACAAAACTCAGGTCATCAGCCACACAGGATAAATGCTTTTATCTACTGAGCCATCTCACAAGCCCATGTTTTGTAAGGCTTCCTATGTCTTTAAAGTTTGGGAAACATGGGACCAGCAAGATGGCTCAGCAATCCTGGTGACCTGAACTCTAACTCCAGGATCCACATGGCAGGAAAGAATGGACTCCTGTGAGTTATTCTCTGCCCTTCACACAGGCTCCATGGCAGACCTTCATGTGCACACACACAAATGTAATGAAAGAATAAAATTTAGGAGATGTTAAAACTAATGCCATGTAGCTTTAAACCAAATACTGTTTCTCAATTCTCATGCTATATACATAACAAGAATATGTTATCACCTCTTGAAGGCCGACTCAAGTCACTGTTCATTTGCAGTATCCCTTGCCTCACTGTGAACAAATGCCTGATAGAAACAACTTAGGGGAGAAATGGTTTACTTCAGCTACAGTCATGGTGGCAGAAGCTTGAGGCATGCCTCCTCGAGTCAGGAAGAAGAGAGAATCCTGATGTAACCAATGTGGAACTATAACCCTCAAGAGCAGCTCTCTTCACAACAATCCATATTTTCTGTTAAGCCCTTCTCCCCAGGTTTAACAAATTTTCACCAGCTAGGTACCAAGTAGGGGGATTCTTATCACATTCAAACCATAACATCAGCTGACAAGGTACCCCTAAATTAATTCCTGAAGAAAGTCTAAAAGACTCAGGAATTGACCTCCCTAGCAATTAGGAATACTAACACAGAGAGCAATTTGAAGATGGCAGGAACCCCCTTCCTTAAATGTTCAAACTAATGAAACAATGCAAAAATAAGAACCATTATGAAACTCTTTATCTTAGTAATAAGATTGTTGATACTTCATATATTTTATGTTTGTGGCATGTCATGCAGTTTGAACAATGGTAGATGACTGACTACAACCCATGTGACACAGCAAACATCTCATTGTATTTTTATAGGCACATCGTTCTTAGGCTTTAGAGAAGTCTAGTGGAACCTCATTATTTGTTAGCACTATATAAGCAGACCAACTTTCAAGTGGACAGCATGGCTCTTCATTACTACATTATTCTTAAGGTGGACATGTTTATTCTTTGATGGTAGAATCACATGGATATTGTAAAGATGGTGGTTATGGATCACCATTTGGTGAAGTTCCTTGCCTTCCTTCATGATTTCTTCAGTCTTTTTGACATTAAACATATGCTTATGGAAGAATGTATGAATCTTTCACATGCAACTCATCTCCTGGTAGAAGATGGACTGAACCATCAGTACCTATATTATTGGCAGCCATTTCTTTGCTCTTTCTAATGTGCAATATGACCAAAATATGTGCAGAGCAGAGTGAGAGAAAAAATTTCAAGTCTTCTAACTTTGTAGAAATGTGGTGGTGCCAATCATTAATTTGATAGGAAAGTTTCTGTTACCTCTGATGGAGATGAGCACTTGTGTCTCTCACCATCTCTGCCAGGTCAGGATTATGCATATGGTCTTGTGTAGGCAGCACAGAAGGAAATTGATGAGCCAGTATCTCTAGTCTTGCAGTGCTCAGATGTTGGGCTGTACATGAAGTCTGTATTGGAAACTTTCATGTCAGAAGTCTTGGTGAGCTCTAGGTGAGCTTAAAATAAGCCTACATAGGTGTATCAGAAGGAGAGTACATCTCTTGTATGCTTAGAACAGGGAAGCTATTATGATTGGTACAAGTACAAATTTTCATTTGCATAAGTTTATGTGAATGGGACAAAACAAGTGATTCAGTAATCTATTCAAAAATGACAATTCTGTGCTTAGTTTAAACACAAATCTTCATTTGCATGAGATGATTATGTCAGACATAAGACTGAATAATGCTATGATTGGTGAAAATACAGACCTTTATTTGCATAGAAGGGTTGTTATGATTGATAAAATGGTCATTAATATGATTGGTTCAAATACAGCTATAATTTACATAAGTTGTTTGCAGTGGTGCAAAACACACTAAAAGAAGTAACAGTGCTGTAATTGCTTCTAATACAAACCTTCATTTGCATCAAAAGTGTGCAGTAATTGTTCTAAAGAAGACTATTAAAAAAGAAAAAGTGCCAAGATTGGTGCGAACAAAAATCTTCCTTTGCATAAGAGGCTTATTGTAAGTGGTAAAAATATACATTCTTGTGATTGGCCCAAACACAATGTTTTATTTGGATAGGAGGGCTTATGTGACTTGTTTCAAAGTGATGGATGTAATTAGTTCAAACATAAGCTTTCATTTGCATAAATTGTTTACTTCCTTTAGTGATAAAATGTGGAATTCTGTGATTGGTCCCAACACAGACCATCATTTGCATAGTAAGGTTGTTATGACAAGTATCATAGTAAGTGCTGTGATTAGTATAAATACAATACTTAATATGCATAAAATATTTACTTCTGTCACTGGTAAACTGAAGAATGCCATGACTGGTTCAAACACAATCTTAATTTGCATAGTAGGTTTCTTGGGACTTGTATAAAAAGTGATGGCAGGGATTAGTTCAAAAATAAACCTTCATTTGCCTGAGAGATTTGTATTAACTGGAACAAAACTCATCAATCTTGTGATTGGTCTGTACACAGTGGTTCATTTGCATAGTAGGGTTATGGTAAAATATATGAAAATAAGTGATGTGACTGATCCAAATACAAACATTAATTTTCATAAAATGCTTAATTCTGTCAGTGATAAAATGAAGAATGATGTTTTTGGTCCAAACAAAAATTTCAATTTGCATAGTAGGTATACGGTGACATGTAAAAAAAAGGGATGGCTCCGATTGGTTCAAAAATGAGCATTCATTTACATGAGAGGCTTGCTGTAACTGGATAAAAACATACCACTCTTGTGATTGGTTCAAATACAGTACTTCATTTGCAAGGGAGGGCTATTGTGATATTTAAAAAAGTAAGTGCTGTGATTGGCCTAAATACAAACCTTAATTTGCATAGGATGCTTACTGCTGTCAGTTAGAAAATGAAGAATGCTGTGATTGGTCCACACACAAGCCTTAATTTGCATAGTAAGTATATTATGACATGTATTAGAGTTATTGTGACCTGTTAAAGACTAAGTGCAATGACTGGTCCAAATACAAACCACTGTAATTTGCATAAAATCTTACTTCTGTCATTGATAAAAAGGAGAAGGCTGTGATTTATCCAAAAAAAACATGAATTTGCATAATAGGCTTATTGTGACATGTACAAAAGTGATGGATGTGATTAGTTCAAAAATAAGCATTCATTTGCCTGAGAGATTTGTTTTAACTGGAGCAAAACTCATGACTCTTGTGATTTGTTGGACTACAGTGCTTCATTTGCATAGTAGGGTTATGGTGACATATATGAAAGTAAGTGCTGTGACTGATCCAAATACAAACGTTAATTTCCATAAAATGCTTAATTCTGTCAGTGATAAAATGAAGAACGATGTTTTTGGTCCAAACAAATATCTCAATTTGCATAGTAGGTATACGGTGACATGTAAAAAAAAGGGATGGCTCAGATTGGTTCAAAAATGAGCCTTCATTTACATGACAGGCTTGCTGTAACTGGATAAAACATACCACTCTTCTGGTTGGTTCAAAAACAGTACTTCATTTGCAAGGGAGGGGTAGTGTGGTATTTAAAAAAGTAAGTGCTCTGACTGGTCTAAATACAAACCCTAATTTGCATAGGATGCTTGCTTCTGTCAGTTATAAAATGAAGAATGCTGTGATTGTTCCAAACACAAGCCTTAATTTGCATAGTAAGTATATTATGACATGTATTAGGGCTATTGTGACCTGTAAAAGACTAAGTGCTATGACTGGTCCAAATACAAACCGTAATTTGCATAAAATCTTACTTCTGTCATTGATAAAAAGGAGACAGCTATGATTTATCCAAACAAAAACCTTAATTTGCATAATAGGCTTATTGTGACATATACAAATGTGATGACTCTGATTAGTTCAAAAATAAGCGTTCATTTGGCTGAGAGATTTGTTTTAACTGGAGTAAAACTCATCAATATTGTGATTTGTTGGAACAGAGTGATTCATTTGCATAGTAGGTTTATGGTGACATATATAAAAGTAAGTGCTGTGATTGGTCCAAAAACAAACTTTAATTTGCGTAAAATGCTTACTTCTGTCAGTGATAAAATGAAGAATGCTGTGATTGGTCCAAACACAAGCCTTAATTTGCATAGTAGGTATACTGTGACATGTATAAAATTGCTGCCTGTGATTGGTTCAAAAATAAGCCTTCATTTGCATGAGAGACTTGCTGTAACTGGGATAAATCTTAGCACTCTTGTGATTGGTTCAAACACAGTACTTCATTTGCATAATAGGGTTATTGTGATATTTATAAAAGTAAGTTCTGTGATTGGTCTAAATACAAACTTTAATTTGCATAAAATATTTATTTCTGTCATTGATAAAATGGAGAATGCTGTGACTTATCTAAACTAAAACCTTAATTTGCATAATAGGAATATTGTGACATGTACAAAAGTGATGGCTGTGATTGGTTCAAAAATGAGCCTTCATTTGCATGAGAGGCTTGCTGTAACTGGCAAAAAACTTACCACTATTGTGATTGGTTCAAACACAGTACTTTATTTGCAAGGGGGGGCTATTGTGATATTTATAAAAGTAACTGCTCTGATTGGTCTAAATACAAACCTTAATTTGCATAGGATGCTTACTTCTGTCAGTTATAAAATGAAGAATGCTGTGATTGGTCCAAACACAAGCCTTAATTTGGATAGTAGGTATACTGTGACATGTATAAAAATTTCTGGCTGTGATTGGTTCAAAAATAAGCGTTCATTTGCATGAGATGCATGCTGTAACTGGTAAAAAACTTACCACTCTTGTGATTGGTTCAATCACAGTTTTTCATTTGCATAGTAGGGCTATTGTGATATGTATAAAATTAAGTGCTATGATTGGTCTAAATACAAAGCTTAATTTGCATAAAATATTTACTTTTCTCACTTAAAAACTGGAGAACGCTGTGACTGTTTCAAAAACAATCTTCATTTGCATAGTAGGTTTCTTGGGACATGTACAAAAATGATGGCTTTGATTAGTTAAAATATAAGCATTCATTTGCCTGAGAGATTTGTTTTAACTGGAACAAAAGTAATCACTCTTGTGATTGGTCTGACCACAGTGCTTCATTTGCATAGTAGGGACATGTTGACATGTATAAAAGTAAATGCTGTGACTGGTCGAAATACAAACTTTGATTTGCATAAAATGCTTACTTGTGTCTGGGATAAAATAAAGAATGATGTGATTGGTCCAAACACAAGCCTTAATTTGCATAGTAGGTATTCTGTGAAATGTATAAAAAGTAAGTGCTATGATTGGTGTAAATACAAACTTTAATTTGCATAAAATACTTACTTCTGTCATTGATAAAATGGACAATGCTGTGACTTATGTAAACTAAAACCTTAATTTGCATAATAGGCTTGTTGTGACAAGTACAAAAGTGATGGCTATGATTGTTTCAAAAATGAGCCTTCATTTGCATGAGAGGCTTGCTGTAACTGGCAAAAAACTTACCACTCTTGTGATTGGTTTAAATACAGTACTTCATTTGCAAGGGAGGGCTATTGTGACATTTATATAAGTAAGTGCAATGATTGGTCTAAATACAAACCTTAATTTGCTTAGGATGCTTACTTCTGTCAGTTATAAAATGAAAAAATGGTGTAATGGGTCCAAACACAAATCTCAACTCGCATAGTAGGTATATTATGACATGTAGTATGGTTACTAAGACCTGTATAACAGTAAGTGCTATGACTGGTCCAAATACAAATGTTAATTTGCATACAATGCTTACTTCTGTCATTGATAAAATGTAGAAGGCTGTGATTTATCCAAACATATACCTTAATTTGCATAATAGGCTTATTGTGACATGTAGAATGTAATGATTAGTCCAAACACAAACCTTAATTTGCATAGTAGGTTTCTTGTTATTTGTACAAAAGTGATGGCTCTGATTGGTTCAAAAATAAGCCTTCATTTGCATGAGAGGTTTGCTGTCCCTGGGAAAAAATTACCACCCTTGAGATTGGTTCAACATAGTACTTCATTTGCATAGTAGTGTTATTGTGACAAGTTAAAATTAAGTGCTGTGACTGGTCTAAGTATAAACCTTAATTTGCATAGAATGCTCAATTCTGTCAGTGATAAACTGAAGAATGCTGTGATTGGTCCAAACACAAGCCTTAATTTGCATAGTAAGTATATTATGATATGTAGTAGGGTTATTGTGACCTGTATAAGTGTAAGTGCTGTGATTGGTCCAAATAGAAACCTTAAGTTGCATAAAATGCTCACTGCAGTCATTGATAAAATGGAGAATGCTGTGATTGATCCAAACAAAAACCTTAGTTTGCATAATGGGCTTATTGTGACATGTACAAAAGTGCTGGCTGTGATTAGTTAAAAAATAATCATTCATTTACATGAGAGATTTGTTTTAACGGGAACAAATCTCATCACTCTTGTGATTGGTCTGACGACAGTGCTTCATTTGCATAGTAGGGTCATGATGACATGTATAAAAGTAACTGCTGTGACTGGTCCAAATACAAATTTTAATTTGCATAAAATGCTTACTTCTGTCAGTTATAAAATGAAGAATGATGTCATAGGTTCAAACACATGCCTTAATTTGCATAGTAAGTATATTATGACATGTTGTATGATTATTGTGACCTGTATAATTCTAAGTGCTATGACTGGTCCAAACACAAACTTTAATTTGCATAAAATGCTTACTTCTGTCAGTGATAAAATGAATGCTGTGATTGGTCCAAACACAAGCCTTAATTTGCATAGTAGGTATACTGTGACATGTATAAAGAGGGATGGCTGTGATTGGTTCAAAAATCAGCCTTCATTTGCATGAGAGGCATGCTATAATTGGTAAAGAACTTACCACTCCTGTGATTGGTTCAAACACAGTTTTTCATTTGCATAGTAGGGCTATTGTGATATTTATAAAAGTAAGTGCTATGATTGGTCTAAATACAAAGCTTAATTTGCATAAAATATTTACTTTTGTCACTTATAAACTGGAGAATGCCGTGACTGGTTCAAAACAATC
Organism: Cricetulus griseus; assembly: GCF_003668045.3. Lineage (NCBI taxonomy): Eukaryota > Metazoa > Chordata > Mammalia > Rodentia > Cricetidae > Cricetulus > Cricetulus griseus. The sequence continues at coordinate 115,730,877 of NC_048604.1, read as the reverse complement.
TTCATTTGCATAGTAGGTTTCTTGGGATATGTATAAAAAGTGATGGCTATGATTAGTTAAAAAATAAACCTTCATTTGCCTGAGAGATTTGTATTAACTTGAACAAAACTCATCACTCTTGTGATTGTTCTGTACACAGTACTTCATTTTCATAGTAAGGTCATGGTGACATATATGAAAGTAAGTGCTGTGTCTGGTCCAAACCAACCTTAATTTCCACAAAATGCTTACTTTTGTCAGTGATAAAATGAAAAATGTTGTGATTGGTCCAAACCCAAATCTCAATTTACATAGTAGGTATACTGTGACATGTAAAGAAAAGGGATGGCTGTGATTGGTTCAAAAATAAGCCTTTATTTGCATGAGAGGCTTGCTGTAACTGGGAAAAAACTTACCACTCTTGTGATTGGTTCAAACACAGTACTTTATTTGCAATGGAGGCTATTGTGACATTTATAAAAGTAAGTGCTGTGATTGGTCTAAATACAAACCTTAATTTGCATAGGATACTTACTTCTGTCAGTTATAAAATGAAGAATGCTGTGATTGGTCCAAACACAAATCTCAATTTGCATATTAGGTATATTATTACATGTAGTATGGTTACTCGGACCTGTATAAGACTAAGTGCTATGACTGGTCCAAATACAAACCTTAATTTGCATAGAATGGTTACTTCTGTCATTGATAAAATGGAAAATGTTTTGATTGGTCCCAACATAAACCTTAATTTGCATAGTAGGCTTACTGTGACATATACAAAAGTTATGGCTGTGATTGTTTCAAAATATTAGCCTTCATTTCCATGAGAGCCTAGTTATACCTGGTACAAAGTTTATAACACGTGTTTGTTCCAAACACAGAGCTTCATTTGCATAGTAGGGTTATTGTGACATGTATAAAAATAAGTGTTGTAATTGGTCCAAATAAAAACCTTAATTTGCAAAAATTACTTACTTCTGTCTGATAAAATATAGACTGCTGTGATTGTTCCAAACGCACTCCTTCATTTGGATACAAGGGCTCATGAGAAATGAAAGAAATAGAAGAAAGATAGGAAGTCTTAAAGAGCCAGAGAAAGGAAACTGCTAGTACTATTCACCAGAAGGTTTCCTTAGAATTGTCTTTAGGACCTAAGCTCCTCATATATCCATTAGTATACATCACAATTGTGTACAGTAAGAAATCTTGATATCTAAGCTGAACCAGATGCTGTATGTTAGCTATTTACAAGGATATAGAAGTCTAGATTTCTTGGGACCACATAAGATCTATAACATTGGCAGAACTGAGGGTCCTAGATAATTTAGATCTGTTTAAAAGCTGCAACATTTGGAGAATCAGGGTCCTGCTAACTATGGCCTGCGTGAGAGCTACACTAGAGAGTTGAACAACTGCTGCTGCTTGCTTCTGTTAACACCGAGTCATACAACAGCTATCTAAAAACAATATTTGAATATCTTATTCTTGTTTATATATATTGGGGCAGATCAAAAAGACCTAAGCCAGACAAAGGGTAACATTACTATACAAAAATGATGCAAATAATAGAAAACTGCTAAGTGCGCTAAATACTTTTATGGTAAGTCTTTTCAATCAGTTACAAATGCCTAATCCTGAATGACCAAATATTTTCTATATATAATACCGGGATAAATTATGATACAATGGATTTTCTTACTGATAAAACTATACTTCCTTCTCTATCACATTCATGTCAGCCATGTGCTTACTATTATGCTTAAGAATTTTAAAACTTTATTTCATAGAGGCCAAATATATCTCCTAAAATTTTTCTGAGTTATTTACACTAGGTTTAAGGCTAGTAGTTTAAAAATGTCCACCAGCAATTTGAATTTAACTTCTGAGTCTCAGCTTCTTCGTCTATAAGATAAGGAGAATGTTGTTTACCTCATGGAGTTGTAACAATTAAGTACCAGCACTGCTGCCACTGATAGTGCTATGGGAAACATCACTTGGTTTTTCTCTCTAGTATTGTTTACTTTTCCATTAGTTCTATCTATTGGGTCTGATTTCTTTTGTGGCAATTCTACCATTATGACCAGACTATGCTGTAAATGTTTTTATTCCAACCAACGTATCTTACCTCACTGGAAAGTTATTAGCTCATGATAGAGAGGGTAACATAATTAGAGTTAAGAGAACCAGGCCAAAGGCTTTATTTTGACTATTGGAAGAGGAAAAAATGCTCCTTTTCTAAACAGTATAGTGCACAATATGGAACAATTACCCACTTGTAGCTAATATTGTACAGGTTTAGCATGCATGGAACTAGGAAAGGAGGTCAGCAATGTGTGAACCCTAAAATTGAAGCTAAAGAAGAGTAGGAAGCCAAGACTGCTTGGCTTAGGTAAGATTTGCCAATCTGGGTCAAGCTACAAATCAATGTAAATGCTACCAAGCTTTTATTGAGAACTTATAATGTGCCTAACAGAATGCTGACAGCCTTGCAGAAAATTCTATTCAAACATAATACCAGTTTTCTAAGAGGACAAGTACTTCAAATACACCAGGTATCAGTTGTAACAACAGCTACCATAGTGATAATTATGTTACAAATAAGAATATCAAGAGTTAGAAAGTAACTTGGCTCAGATCACATAGGCACTTTGAAGCCATGGGGGAACCAATGCTAATTTCAGTTCACTATCTTTATCAAGTGGTCCTTTACCACTACAAATAAGGAACAATCTCTGGCAGCATAAATGTAACCTTTTCACTCTCCTTCTTACTTAAAAACTGACATTAAATGTCAAGAAAATTTAGTTGCCTATAATGATTCCAAGGCATTGTTGTTTTAAGGTTGAACATGCTAGACTATACTGCCATTTTATGAACCCCTGAAGTAAAAATATTTTGGCTAGTGGTCACACAAGTGAGCCAAGACTATTCCTGCTTATGCTGTGAATTGTAGAGAGTGGGAAAATGAAATAATGTTTTGGGATTAGCCATTCTCTGTGGATTTGTTTTAATAAAGACCTTCTTGTTATAATAGGATGATATAGTGTGGTCTTTTTAGTAATCTATGGAGATCTTCCAATTATAAAAGGATTTCAGTGATAAAAGTTACTCAAGTATGATTACATGGCTTCTTATATTATACAGCATGTTTCTATGAAGAGATTCTAAAATAATTGCTTTATAATATCTCTTAAAGATTATAATAATCTTTACAGATAATTACTTGAAATTTAGAAGCTTTCAGCATCTTCAGGCCTGAAATATCACTTTTGCTCAGGTTTGTCTAATTATACAGCTGGTGGAGTGATCTGGAATTATTTCGTACCTTGGGCTGAAGCACAAACCACTCATCGCATGGATTTTCAAAGTTCCATGAGTCAAAAGCAATCTCCACCTCGCCAAGGAAACTGTTTCGTCCAAACCGATCATAGTGCCAGACTGAGAGTTGCAGAGTTCTTGTTTCCAGCTGGGTGTGGCTGATGGTGTACTACAAATGAGATGTAAAGAATCACACTCCACAGGGAAGGTTCTATCTAATTGTAGAACAGGCTGAAATTGACTTCAACAATTTTCAGACCATAGCCATCAGCAATATGGAAATAATACTTTTATTTCTGCTACAATTGAAGACATGCATTAAAACACATTTTAGGTTATACATTATATATATATATAATGTATATATATATTATATATATAAAGTTCAACAAACTTCAGGGACAATATTGAAAGTGTTAGGTAATGAAGAAGTCTATTTCCAATTTCACCTCATTTTCTTTTTTTGTCATTTACCTGTCTGGTTTTTCTTAATGTCTACTTTGTAGCTCTAGGTTTAATGTAACAACTCTCCAACTTATTTATTCATAATAAAAATCTTAAATCCAGAAAAGTACTGACATGAGAAATTTGTCGCCTAAACTTCATAAAGCCCAGCAGAAGTTAAAAACTACACATAGGTTGAGCAGAAAGTAAATATTACAGGGCTTGCTTTTTCTTTTCCAGCAGAATGTTAACCAGGGCTTCATGACCACATATCCTCTAACCTTCCAATGTCCTGCATATTCATCTGGGTCACACTCCAGACTGACTGATTTCTGAGCTTGAACTTATATGTACCCCTGTCCCAGCTGTTACCATCACAATTAACTTTGGCTCTCTACTCCCTGAATTTATCTGTCACTGTGCTTATCTGTCCTGCTTCGGCTCATCTTTGCTATTCTATTATGACCACTGGATTCACACTCAGACTGTATTTGTTCATTTTACATTTGACTTGTCTTAATATTGGCCCCTGCTTCCACGCATGCCTCTGAAGTGGGATGTCCTTCCGTATGCTTTGAATATATGTTGCTTTTATTGGTTGATTAATAAAGCTGTTTTGGCCAATGGTCAGGCAGAATAGAGCCGGACAGGAAATCCAAACAGAGATACATAGAGAAAGAAGGTAGAGTCTGAGAGATGCCATGTAGCCACTGAAGGGGTAAGATGTCAGGACATTGCTGGTGGTGATACACAGAGTAGTAAAAATGGGTTAATTTAATTGAGAGAGCTAGTCAGTAATATGCTTGGGCCATTGGTCAAGCAATTGTAATTAATATTAAGCCTTAGGGTGGTTATTTGGGAACTGGTAGGTGGGATGAGAAACCTTCATTTACATGCCTCTACTAATACAGGTAGACTCATGACTTTTTTCCATTACTATCACCCACTGTGATATACTCTGAATCCATTACTTGGGGCACAAATCCAATCATTTTCCTAAGATTATTAATATATTTTATCATTTCTTTGTATTTCTTACCAGGCCATATTTATCCAGAGTGAGAGAAGGAGTTGTTTATGGCTACCCATTAGAAATAGTAAATTCTTTACAATTTAGAACCTAAGGTCTGGTTCATGTTTTATCAAATATGACCTAGCATTGCTAGTATTCATTAACCACACACTTATGTTTAGCCAAACTCAGAGATCAAAATATAAAAACACCATATAGCCCTTGTTAGCAAAGCAATAAATATGTACAAAGTGATTTACTGAATTAGTTTCTTAGACAATGTCTAAGAAAGCAGATTTCTCAAAGGTTCAGCTTATTTTATGGCAAGATATACTAGCCTAAATGTAATTTGTAATTTTCCTGGATCATTTGGACTTAAGGTACAACCCCAGCAATAGCGGAGAGTGACCAGACCAAGAGCAATTTTCTTTTGCAAAGCTTCCAAGAAAGCTAATAACATTCAAATTCTAGCTTTTTAAAACACCTATAAGTGTTAGAATACAAAAATGTTCCCTTTAGTTATTTCTGTACTTCATTTTTTAAATTTTTTGACGCAGCAGGTGGGGGGAGTCTTATTCTGTAGACCAGTCTTGTTTGGATATCACTATGCTATCTCAAGCTAGCCCTGAACCCCTAACAATATCCCTGACACCACCTTCTGACCTAAATTGAAGAGTTAATAGGACACAAATCCCTATGATAGTATTTATTTACCTTTAGTGTTTCATTGAATTCTGGATTGGTACCTGTCCTGATTTTGGTCTTGCGCTTATTGCTTCGGGACTTGTCTGGAAGAAGGTATGACTTGACATAACTGTAAATAACAAAGGATAAAAATCATTATTTGCAAACAGATACTTTGCTAGAAATATTCCAGGACTTCAGTGAGTAAAGGGAATGGGTAAGTAGATAAAAGAGATGGGAACAAAGAGACTTCAGTCTTTGTAATATGCTGTCATAAATATAATTCTGGGCTTTCTATAAGAAAGAATCAGTGCTGTGTATTGGTAGAGAACAGGCTATGGTGCCAGAAAAGTTGTTTGGGACCACCCATGTATCATTGCTTTTGATAGCCTTGGGTTTTTAACTTTTCTGCATCTGTTTCTTCAAGTATAGAAAGTGGTATAGCAAAAAAACCTAACTCATGAAAGGTACATGAGAAGCTGCGGTATTATACTACTTCTTGAATGGAATCTGCTAACATCAATGATCTCATAAACTTTCTAAGATATATGTTTCTCCATGACTAGTCTTATCTTCTGATGTCAGGACATAGGACAAACTGGAATGAATGGATAAAGAAAAGTGTGAAAAGGAAGAAACAGAAAATGATAACCTGGCAGAAGTTCAACCCAATGCCTTGGCTTGTGCTAGCTAACTGTTTTAGAAACTTCTTGGGACAGGGACATCAGAGAAGACAGAGGCATGCACAAGATTGAAACATATTATACAGAGTTATAAAGCACATCTACTTGGGTTTTAGATGGCTCCTTTACATGCTGGCCAAAATAATTGTATTTGTTATTTAGCCATCTAAAATCTAGAGTATATGAAATGAGCAAAAATCACATCCATAGTTGAGAAGCTATTTATGATTGATAGCTGCTGGGAGTGAGAAAATGGCTTTCTTCAGTGGAGTGATATTGGGTGTAATCAAGTACACTCCAAGGCAAGCCTCATGCCCAGTAGTTGACCAATACAAATTGGACTCCAAGTTTTTGTTTTACTTTGTTTACATTGTGTGTGTGTGTGTGTGTGTGTGTGTGTGTGTGTGTGTGTGTGTGCGCGTGCATGCACATGTGCTTGCTTGCACTTTTGCTCTAAGAGAAAGAAAGAACATAAAGTTGGTAGGGGAAAATATGGGCAGGCTAGGAGGGGGAAGGAATATGATCACAATATATTTTATGAAAAAATATTTTAAATAATCAGCACAATAATCTTAGACATCATGGTGTCTGCCAACATGTCAACTTTCCTCCTCTGTGCTAGCTAAAAGTTAGCCCTGAATCATATAATAGCCTCCTTCAAATCAGGTAACCAATGATACAATATTTATACTCATACTCCAGAGAATATTTTGAAGTGCAGTATAGGAAGTCACAAGTAGCTTTCTTTCTTTTTCTTTTTTTTTTCAATACAGGGTTTCTAGGCTCAGAAAGACAAATACAATATGTACTCACTCATAAGTGGATATTAGACATAAAGAAAAGGACAACAAGCCTACAGCTCATAACCCCAGAGAACCTAGGTAACAAAGAGGACCCCAAGAGAGACATACATAAATCTGCCTAAGAAAGGGAAAAAAGACAAGCTCTCCTGAGTAAATTAGGAGTGTGGTGGGCAGGGGAATGGTGGAAGGGAAAAGGGGAGGAGGGAAGGGGACAAGGGAAAAGTGTATAGCTCAGTAAAAAAAAAAATGTCAAAATAAGACGTTTCTTTGTGTAATGTCCTGGAACTCTCTTTGTACACCAGGCTATCCCCAAACTCACAGAGATCCACCTATTTCTGTCTCCTGAGTGCATGAGCTGTGACTAAAGGTGTGCCACCATGCCTGGTCTCATAAGTAGCTTTTTAAATTTTTATTTTGTTTTGTTTTGTTTTTCCAAGACAGGGTTTTACTGCCCTGGCTGTCCTCTGTAGACAGGCTGGCCTCGAACTCACAGAGATCTGCCTGCAGAGTATCTGCCTCCCGAGTGCTGGGATTAAAGGTGTATGCTACCACCTCCTGACTCTGAGAGGGTTTTAATGGAAGGAAATGCTTAACCTCTTCTGAAGAGGAAATGTGCATGACACAGAAAAAAATGAAAACAGAGAAGGCAGGGTGGAGACAGCTGTGGAGCATCCTATGTACTTACGCATCTGTCCTCTGTTTCTTTTCATCTCCTATGGCCAGGTTTCTGCAATTCTTGACAAAAATGTAGAGGCCACCAGTTTTGTAGCAGTAGCTAATGTGGAGAAGAATTTCACCCGTGACCTTCACGTTGCCATAGTCTCCTGTTTCACTGTAAGCACTCATCATGCTGTTAAGGCTGGTCTGCAATAAACAAGATGAAAGAAGTCACCTAGTGCTATTACAAGGCCCTTTTACAAAATCCACACCCTTCAGTCAATTCCAATTGGCATTCTATGTAACTGGCAGGGGAGTCAAGGGTGAAGGAAGGAAGGAAATCACTATTTGCTTGTTTTGCTGATGGTGCATAAAATTCTAACCTGAGAAGAACACCCCACTAAGCTCCCTTAGTAAGGAAGGCAGGAAGCTTGCTGAGAGAGGAAGGAAGCATCTCTTTTGGGCTAGCTGAAATCCTTTATTCGTGCCTTCTAATGAATATAGAGTCAGTTAGAGATTTCTAATACAACCTTGATTCTCTATCCCTGTCACTGCCTTTTCATGATAGACTCAAATGCAATCTATTTAAATATGTAGAATGTAATGATCAGGAGAAAGAAAAGCTCACTCCATAGTATGAGTTAACAAAAATCTTAAAGTGTCTTTCTTTACACTCACACAGTGGATGCCATCAGTCCTTGGGGAACCGTAACTGCAGCATGAAGAAAGGTATGGCAGGACATCCTATACTCACAAGGGATGCCACTTCCCCAGCTTAGCAGTGCTCTGACTATATAGGTAGTCCAAGACCCATGGCTTTGAAATTCCATGGAGTAGTAAATGACCGAAATACAGCACCAAAAAATTAAGTGCCTCAATTAATCAAAAACATAAAAATTCTATAAAGACGAATAAAAATTTTGTCAAGATATTCATAACACAAGATACATATTTTAAACCAATGTAGCACTATTATTTAGTGTTAGAAACAAAGACTCTGTATCTTAGTAACATAGACACAAAAGGCCAGTGACTTTCATGATACAGTAGTTTCATAACCTCACATTGACTACTGAGAAGCAAAGACATAGCAGTACAGAGAGTGTAGAATTGTCATTCATATAGATAGATACAGACCCAAAAAGTATGTATGGAGCATTTATCTGTCGTATATACCATGTGGATACATGAATGTATCTATGTATCCATATTTCTATCTATTTATTTTACTACATGCCTGTCTACCTGCCCATGGCTGGATTTTATTGTTATTGTTTTCAAACAGGATGTATTTCTTCAAGAAACAGGATGTATCTGACTTAGCTAATAATCTCTTTTAAACTGAAGTCAAAGGCAAGAATGAACCAAGAATTCTAAAACTGCATATAAGCTATTTCTTAGAGAGCCAATAAATAACAGAATTTGTCTTTGCTATTCTTAAAATAATGCAACAGAACTTTAAAATGTTAACTATATAATAAGTCTACTGGGGATCATTTTAGAATAAAAATTAAGTCTGGATAGATTCTGAAATTTTAGGTTTTCTACAGACAACTAGGTCTTAAGGACCCAAATAATGTGTGCTTGTACCCATGGTACCACTGTAAACTCATGGGAATACCAAAAAAAGATTTGAAAGGGAAACACAGCTCCAGCAGCATCCATCAGACAGCATACAGAGCTGGCAAAGCACTAACTAGTATCTTTATTAATATCATACTTTATTTCTCCAATGAAATACTATTTGTGATATGATTAGCTTTTGACAATTTTCTCACTCTAAAAAAATTCTCATTAAATTCTATATAGGATGCAGACAGGATGGTACATGTCCATCATCTCAGAACTCAGGAGATGAAGGCAGAAGCCTGTTGAGTTTCTCAAACAAGATTAACTTTTCTCAAGCCCCCAAAAGCAGAAATATTAATGTGGAATGTCAGGTGAATGTCATGGTGATGTCTAATGAGATTCTAAGATGTGACAAACTATATAGTACTCAGCAAGTACACACATCTCTTAGTAAATAATAAAATAATTTAAGAACAGAATAAAAATTTACCTAAATCATTTTTCTTGAAATAGTTGCTAAGTTCAGAAGATGTGTTTATTAAGTTTTGTGAAACCAGTCCTTACTCTTCACCTGGGAGTTACATTGAAGAATTATTGAGATTCTTTGGGCTTTATAAATTGAGAAAGTTTGGGGTCCATGACTATACAATAGTGTTGAGCTTCATGAACTAACCTCAACCATATTACACATGAAGAAACTCTGGTTCAAAGATTTGTTAGTAATACCAAGTCATAGAGGAAAGTTCTGGGTTTCTAGTCAAAAGTCCTATGGACCACAACTCACTGCCTCTTTGTATAACTGACCTATACTTTTAACACTACCCTCTGTAACTATGTGGTCAGAGAGGGATGAGTGATCCCTATGAGTAGAAGAAAATTGAGACTTAGGAGGATTTAAAGTAATTATGACAATTTTGCTGCTAACAAAACCCTTTTCTTTATCAAGACATTGTTGTGAATTAAAATGGAGATGCTCATGTAATTAATAAATGATTTTGGACATGTCTTTTGACTGGTACTCAGATTCTAATACTTAATGAACTGGGATACTTGAGATGTGTCAGCTCATAAATACCTTCCAAAAGGAGTATCTGGCTGTGTACCAGTCAGAAAACAGGTGGTACTGCTCATCCAACCACATTTCCCAAACCATGGAACTTATGAAGTATGGTTGGGAAAGGGGAAACAGGGGTGAAGACTCACGGTGTCTGAATCAGCATCAGGCACATTTAGGTAGCTCCTCTTCCTATCAGATCCTGCTTGGAAGTTCTTTAATGATGCCATCCAATGACCAAAAGAAAAAGGGTATTAGAGTTCAGAAATCAGAGAAGCAAAGAAATGCACAGGTACACAGGGAGATTCAATGGCATGGTGGTTGCTATAGGCTTGCTCTCAAAGGGGATCTTCAACTACAGAAAAGCTCAGAATTTTCCCTCAACACAGTGAGAAGCTCTAGATATGTTTTTTTGTGTAGGAAACAAAGCAAAGTAGGGATGTTTTGTAGAAAAATAGCTGGTAAAAGTGTGGAGAGCAGTTGGGGAGTTGAGGGAATGATAATAGAGAAACTTATCGATGAGGAACTGTAATGACTTATAAACTTAAGATGAAGGGGGTCTTAATTAGAAAATGAAGAATTTCTTCGGGTATTTATGAAACAATAGTGTATGTTTACCGGAGTACCATATGACTCATGCTACCATCAATGGTCATATCATGGCAATTAGCCTTTCTATCTCCTTCACCATTTAATTCTTTGTGTTGGAAGTCTTCAAACTCCTCTTATCCAGTTCTTTACGCAATGGGAATAAACAGAGTTCAAGAGCTGGATGAGGATTGTGGCAGAAGAGGGAAGGATTCAGAAATCAAAATAGAGTGCAAGGTGATATATGGGCACAGGACAAGCTCGAACCTACAACAGCTTGGGGCATATGATCACTCCTCCTATGTCTTGGAAATGCACAGGGAATGAACAAGAAAAAGAAAGTTTCTGTGAGAAAACTTACCGTTGACAGGCCTGTTACCAGACTGTGGGGATTTGCAGAAAACCCAGATGACACTAAGTCATCATCACCATCTTCAGTCTCTTCTAAGGAGTTCTAGGAAAGGACAGAAAAGTCAATGGTTTGGTTCATTTCTATCCTAGGAGAATTTCTTTTACATGAAAAAAGATTTATTTCACAAACACTTGGAAAGTCAAAGAAAAACAGAAAAAGAAACTCTCTTTTAGATTTAGGTTTTTGCACTTCCAGTTCATCTCAATTACAAAATCAAAGGAGTAGAAAGGGACTGGGTCTCTTTCCTAGTAACACTTGCTTGGTGGAAAGCATATGAAACTTGGAATCCTACAGATCTGGGTTTAATTCTCACCTCCCTGGTCTCTAAGGCAAGACACTTTGGACAATACACTTGTTATTTTTAGTTAGAATTGCATCCCCACCACCACACACCTCTCTCTCTCTCTCTCTCTCTCTCTCTCTCTCTCTCTCTCTCTCTCTCTGCCTGTCTCTCTCTGTCTCTCCAGTCTCTCTCTACCCCCTCTCTGTTATGATTTCTTCCTTATCTGAATAAATTTTTAGCAGTGTATTTTTTACCATGAAAGTTCATGAATTATTTAAATTTGAAACTTATATTCTTTGTTTTTGATGCTTAATATAACTGCTATAAGATCAGTGACCTTGATTGGTATTTTAAAACAGAATTTAAAGACTTATTGAATATGCATTCATTATTTTCTGCTTCTTTGATCTTAGCTGTATTAGAATAACTTTACCAATTAAAATCTTCTGCAACATTTGTAAGATTTCTTTCTTTTCATAAGTGCATTTGACTCTAAACTGCTTCCAATGTAGCCTTTTGTTTGGTGTGTCTTGGAGGCCCTGTTTTTTAAAAGTTTTAGGTTTAAAATAGTTTCCTTTCAATACTTTGAAAATATTGCTGTTTCTATCTTGTACTCAGTATTACCATAGAAAACTGATACTAATTTGATTCTTCTTTATTTGTATAAAGTATGATTTATTTCTATAACTGTAGTCAAATCATATTTTACATCGTTTAGGATTTTCTCCATATAGGATCACATCTGAAAGTTAATGACACAGAACTGTTTTTTTCTCACTGAGAACCTTCCTTTACTTTCCCTCTTCCATTCATTTTTTCTCCCCTTTGTACCAGTAGCTCTAACTTCCTGTGTAATGTTGGATGAAGGAACTCTGCTTTGTTAACCAGACGTAAGAGACAGTATTTACTTATTTTTGCCATTGTCTATACATGCTCTTCATTAGCCTGAGGAAATTCTCCTTTCTAGTTTGTTGAGGTTTTATTATATAATATACATTGAGATTTTGTCAAATAATTCCTCCTTCTGCTGAGATGTTATGACTATTAATTTTTAGTACCACCTTTAGATAATTTTAAAAGCTTCATATTTTATTTTAATTTGTATGTGTATGTGCCCACAGAGGCCAGAAGAGGGTGTCAGATCTAGAATTATAAGTGCTTACAAACCGATATAGGTGCTAGGAACAAATGTGGGTCATCTCTAAAAGCAGCAAGTACTCTTAACCTTTAGGTTATCTCTCTAGCTCCAACATTCATTTATTTTTAAGTGGTTGTTCAACCTTGCTTCTGTGGAGTAAATCACACTTAGTTGTAGTATGTGATATTTTTTTTTATAGGATGAGGCTGAGACTTTATTAAAGACATTCACACCTGTATTCATTAAGTGTACTGAGATGTTGTTTTCTGTTCTTGTGATGTCTATCTAGCTTTGTTAAGCGGTAAAGTAATGGATTACATATGATGAATGTGGCAGTACTTCCTCATCAACTATCTGAATGAATTTGTGAACTACATGATTTCTTCTTCAAATACTTAATGGACCAGGCCTGGTGGCCCACACCTTTAACTCCACTCCTTGGGAGGCTAAGGTCAGAGGACTACATGCAATTTAAGGCCAACCTGAGATACACCGTACAAGGCTAGTCTGGGTTATAGAGTAATATCTTGTCTACAACAGCAATAGGCTCAAATACTTGATGGAATTCATTAGTAAAGCTATCCACACCTTAGATTTTTTTTCATGGAGAATTTTAAGTTTGACCAGAAGAGGCTTCCATACACAATTTAGGTTTGGTTTAAAGATTTTTCCATGCGTAATGTAAATAGCTATAATCTAGTATTATAACTGTAGTTGAGTCTCAGCAAATCATGAGCAGACAGTTGTAAAATCATTATCAAGACAGACAAAGTGCATGGGAAATAGGTTCCCAAAAGCCAGCTCAAGTCTTGATCCCATTGCTAGTAGCCCCACAAACAGACCAAGTTATACAATGGTCACACATATACAGAGGGCCAAGGTCGGTTCCATGCAAGCTCCCTAGCTGTTGGCCCAGAGTCAGTGAGCTCTCAGGAGCTCAGGTCAGCTGTCTCTGTGGGTTCCCTGTCATGACCTTGATCCCCCTTGCTTGTATGATCCCTCTTCACTCTCTTCAACAGGACTTCTGGAGTAAGGCCCATTGCTTGGCTGTGGATCTCTGAATCTGCTTCCATCAGTTACTGGATGAAGGCATTCTGCTGACAATTAGGGTAGTCAACATTCTGATTCCCTATGCTGGATTACCTCACCCAGCCTTGATGTTGGGGCAGGAGCTTAGTCCTACCTCAACTCGATGTGCCATGCTTTGTTAAATCCCATGGGAGACCTACCCTTTTGTGAACAGAGCGGGATCAGCAGTGGATGGGGGTGGTAGATGGGAGGTGGTGGAAGGGAACAGGAGAGCAGGGAGGGGAAACTGTGGTTGATATGTAAAATGAATGAAAATTTTAATAAAATAGTTTGGAAAACTAAAAAAAAAAAAGACAGACAAGTTACAATCACTTTCTCAATTCCATTTTCAGTATGTCATTTCTTTTTTCATGTCCATTGCTCTGGTTAGTTCTCTGTCAAGTTGACACATGCTAAGGCCATCTGGGAAAAGGGAACCTCAGTTGAGAAAATGGCCCTATCATATTGACCTGTAGGCAAGTCTTAGGGCATTTTCTTTTTGTGTTTTAAAATTTTTAAATTCATTTTACATACTAACCGCAGTTCCCCTCCCTGCCCTCTTCTCCCACTACATCCCTCTAACCAACCCTCTATTCACTCCTCAGAAAGGGTAAGGCCTCCCATGGGGACTCAACAAAACCTGGCACATCAAGTTGAGGCCGGACCAAGATCCTCCCCCCCCACACACACACTGCACGGAGACTGAGCAAGGCACCCCACCATGTGGAATGGGCTCCAAAAAGCCAGCTCATGCACCAGGGACAGATCCTGGTTCCACTGCCAGGGGTCCACAAACAGACCAAGATATACAACTGTCTCCCATATGCAGGGGACCTAGTTTGGTCACATGCAGGCTCCCCCGCTGTTAGTCTAGTGTTAATGAGCTCCCACAAGTTCAGTTCAGCTATCTGTGGATTTCTGCTCATATAATTCCTTCTCCCTGTCTACAATTGGACTCTGGTAAGCCTGTAGGGAATTTTCTTGATTGATATTAATGTGGAAGGAACCAGTTTACTGTGGGCCCTTATTAAAAAGGTTATAAAAACATTTCTATTTTATCTTATTATATTTTCCAAGCCTCCAGAACATTATTATTATTAACTAATAAAATGACTGTAAAAATCCATGTTGTCTGCTAAGTTGTAATGGAAGTGGATTAATAGTACCAACATTTAAAATGACATATACTGTAACTGTTTGATATGTAATATTTTAAAATCATATTTAAATGGCTTTCATCAGTTTTAAAGAAGAATTTTATAGGTATGATTAAATTTTATCACAAGATTTCGGGTTTTTAAAACACAGGTTTATATGTTCTTTAATATATTATTGGAATATACTGTTACTTCATTTCATATGCATATGAAATATTCCATTCCTACTTGGAACAAAATGTACTTTTTCTTACTAGAGCATTTTAATTCATTGCTAAGTTACTTTATACTGTTTCAATATGTATATATTCATAATGCAACTTTCCTTGCAGTACTGTTTGTATCTTTTCAATTGCAGTGTTTTAGTTGCTTTTATATTCAATTGTGAAAACTACCAAGAAGACATACTGCTTGTCTTCATTTTACTGTCAACTTATGACTTAAAAGTGCAAATGCTCGAAGCAAGAGCATGCCCTCCTCTCCATGTGTTATTAAACTTTCTCCTTCATCCAACTTACCAAGTCTTTGTCTAATGCCCCAGGGACAGATCTGCTTCTTATGCTTGAAGTGTCCTCTATGTCTTCTGGAAAAGACTCACTCAAATCTAACTCAGATCGACTCCGGTCTGGAGGGATAAATATGAAATGCAGATGTGAGTCAGCATATTTTGCCATGGTTGCAGATATTTCAATATCTCAGTTTATACATGCACACATGCACACACTTGTGCGCACACACACATACACACACACACACACAGAAAGAGAGAGAGAGAGAGAGAGAGAGAGAGAGAGAGAGAGAGAGAGAGAATGCAATGGAAACAGCATCCAGGCTCACAAACTCCATGCTGCTTTACATTAACACACTTACATTTTTAATAGCGTTTTGGAAATTGCCTTGATATAAACATGAAGCCATCTGTGTTCATTTGTCCTTTGATTACAGGGGATTAAGTGCTCTGTTATAAAATCCAAGGGTAGCTTTAAGCTGTTTAAAGATCTGATTTACTTCTGCCTAAATATTAAAAATGCTCATAGATTGGGTCCTTAAGCTTCATGAGAAAAAGAACTTAACATTCTTGAAGATAATTGACTGTGTTTTCACATTTCACATAAAATGAAGCCAACTGATCATAATTTCCACTTTTGAATGATATGACTTCCTTTCATGCAAAGGGGAGTGACTGTAGAAAAACTGAGAGGGTTTGATTTCTTTAGTTACAAGAACATTCCTTCATAACAGAACATCTCGATTTCAGTTTTTAAAATATCAGTTAACAATTGATGTGCTTCTTGACAGTGCTGTAGACAGCTTACCAAGTCATGGCAGTTTACTTCCACAGAATAGTTCTGTTCTAAAGTCCTGCTGAGACAAATATAGTTGCTTATAGAGGAGAGAGACTGGAGAGAACAATCAAATACTTAAGTTTGAAATGGCAAATGCAGCGATGAGGAAGTGTTTAGCACCCTGCCTGTGAGTATGTACTGAATGATTAGGAGTTGTGGAAGACATGCAGTAGAAGTTGACTTTATGATGTTAGTTCTAGGATTTGTTAGGTTTTTATTTTCATTGAACAGGTGAACTACTTTACTATCTTTTTCTTTTAAAACTACATTTATTTATTTAGTGTATGTGCACATTCTGTGTGCCATGACACAAGAGTGGAAATCACAGGATAGCTTTGGGGAGTTGGTTCTCTCCTTTTATCATGTGGGACCCAGGGAACTATACAGAGGTTGTCAGGTTTGGCAGTAAGTGCCTTTACCCACTGAACCATTTTGTTGGCCCACTTTCCTATTTTTGAAAACATGCATTTTAGAGGACTCTGGTCCCTAGTGCCACACATGTACATGGGTACATCCACAAACACACAAAACATGCACACACGAACCCTTTAGGAGCCTGTTGCCTAGGAAAGATTTCCTTATAATTACAGTAACAAGTCAGAATCTAGCAGTAGACTGCATGCAACAGATAATGGTTTAATGTTGAGGACTTAATTATGAATTGAGTTCAATATATGGGACATGAACATTACAATAACAAGGTATTTCTATGAAGAATTTTCTTACGCATAGGTAAGTTCATTGTAATAAACTGCAATACAAATAATATCCATATAAATGAAAAGACTTCTTACTAATATCTAATGTGCTGGTTAGTTTTTTTCAAGTATCATGGAATTCTTTCTATTGAGATGATATTGTACTTACTTATTTTTTAATATATATATTTGAGACTATAGTATAATTATATTACTTCTCCCTTCCCTTAGTTCCCTCCAAAACATCCCATGTGCATGCCCCACCCAAACTCAGATTCATGGCCTCTTTTTTTTAAAAATTTTGGTTACTGGGAAGAGAAGCTCAATTGAGAAAATGCCTCCATGGGACTGGCCTGTAGGTAAGCCTGTGGAAGCATTTTCTTGACCGATATTAATATGGAAGGAACCATATCACTGTGGCCAGTACTACCCCTCAGCAAGTGGTCCTGGGGTGTACATGAAAGCAGATTGAGCAAGCCATGAGGAGCAAGTAAATGCTTCATTCTTCCATGGTCTATGTTTTAGTTCCTGTTTTCCCTTCATGATAGGCTATAAGCTATACCTTTCTTCTCCAAGTTGCTTTTGGTCATGGTGTTTATCACAACAATAGAAAGCATACTAACAATCCTGAGTACGGACATACCTCATCCCTGTCTACACCCTGCCCTCTGTCCTGCAGCGGGTGCCCTAGCAGCGCTGCTCTACCTGCCCCCCCAACTTCCTCCATCATCGCCTGCTCACTTCTGCCTGACCCCACCTGGACAAGAGTGGACCTCCCCTATACCTGAAGGTCCACCTTGAATCCGGAAACACTCCACCCTTGTCCACCCACAACCCTCTGTGATCCCGCTGCCGCAAGAGGCAGACCCTCCGCCAGCCACCTGAGAGAGGGAGAGACCCCACCTGCACTCACTGGAAGAAGGGATGGGAAGAAGACAGAGTAAGAACACGCTCAACAACAGAAAGACCAATATGACACCACCAGAATCTAGGGACTCCACACCAGCAAGATCTGAAAAGCCCAACACAGAGCATGAAGAAGAGATGGACCTCAAAAATTATCTTAGGAAGATGATAGAGTCCTTTAAAGAGGAAATAAGAAAATCCCTTAAAGAAATAGAAGAAAAAACAAGCAAAACATTACATGAGATGGAGGAAAAGACAAACCAATGAATTCAAGAAGTAAACAAATTTCTTAAAGAATCCAAAGAAAGCCAAGAAAAAACAACCAAACAAGTAAAGGAAGCACTCGAAACAGTTCAAGGCATGAAAGCTGAAATAGAAACAATAAAGAAAACACAGAATGAGGTGATGCTGGAAATAGAAAGGCTGGACAACCGATCAGGAACTAAAGATGTGAGTATAACCAATGGAATACAAAAGATGGAAGAGAGAATCTCAGTTGTTGAAGACTTGCTTGAGGATATACAGTCATCAACCAAAGAAAACCTCAAGTCCAACAAATCCTTAACACAAAATATCCAGGAAATATGGGACACCGTGAAAAGGCTGAACCTAAGAATAATAGGTATAGAAGAAGATGAAGAAATACAGCTCAAAGGTACAGAAATACATATTCAACAAAATCATAGAATAAAACTTCCCCAACCTACAGAAGGATATGCCTATGAAAGTACAAGAAACTTACAGAACACCAAACAGACTGGACCATAAAAAGAAGTACCAAACCTTCAGAATAAAGAGAAAATATTAAGAGCAGCAAAGGAAAAAGGCCAAGTAACATATAAAGGCAGACCTATCAGAATCACACCCAACATCTCAATGGGAACTTTGAAAGCCAGAAGGTCCTGGATAGATATCCTACAAACACTAAGGCAGCACGGATGCCAACCCAGACTACTGTACCTAGCAAAACTTTCAATCACTATAGATGGAGAAAACAAGATATTCCTTGACAAAACCAGACTTAAACAATACGTATCCACAAATCCAGCACTACAGAAAGTTCTAGAAGGAAAACTCCAACCCAACGAAGATAACTACACTCACAAAAATATAGGCAATAAATAATCCAATTCTACCAAATACAAAAAGAAATAGGAGGGCGAAATCCACACACAATGACACCACCAACAATAAATCCAAAACAAACAAGAACCAACAATCAATGGACATTAATATCCCTCAATGTCAATGGTCTTAACCTACCCATAAAAAGATACAGGCTAACAGAATGGATACGAAGACAGAATCCATCCTTCTGCTGTTTACAAGAAGCTCACCTCAACTTCAAAGACAGGCCTTACCTCAGAGTAAAGGGTTGGGAAAAGATTTTCCAATCAAATGGGCCCAAGAAACAAGCTGGTGTAGCAATCCTAATCTAACAAATTAGACCTCAAACTAAAATCAATCAAAAGAGATGAAGAAGGACATCTCATACTTGTCACAGGAAAAGTCCATCAAGATGAAGTCTCAGTCCTGAACATCTATGCCCCAAATATGAAGGCACCCACATTTGTAAAAGAAACATTACTAACCACACATAAAAACACACACTTATAGAAAGATTCAACAGCCTGCTTTCACCACTAGACAAGACCAGCAGACAGAAAATTAACAAAGAAACAAAGGATCTAACAGAACTTATGACCCAATTGTGTTTAAAAGATATCTATAGAACATTCCATCCAAACACAAAAGAATATACCTTCTTCTCAGCACCACATGGCACATTCTCTAAAATTGACCACATAGTTGGCAACAAAGTAAACCTCCACAGATACAAAAGAATTGAAATAACACACTGTATCTTATCAGATCACCATGCTTTAAAGCTAGAATTCAACAGCAATACAAATTGCAGAAAACCTACAAACTCGTGGAAATTGAATAACACCCAACTGCACCATTACTGGGGTGAGGAAGAAATAAAAAATGAAATTAAAGACTTCCTAGAATTCAATGAGAATGTAGACACAACATACCCAAACTTATGGGACACTTTGAAAGCAGTGCTAAGAGGAAAGTTCATAGCACTAAGTGCCCATAAAAGAAAAAAAGAAAGTCACATGAGATTTGAAGAACAACTGAAAGCTTTAGAGCAAAAAGAAGCAAACTCACCATGGAGGAGTAGATGCCAGGAAATAATCAAATTGAGGGCGGAAATAAAAAAGTAGAAACTAGGAAAACATTACTAAGAATCAATGAGACAAAGAGTTGGTTCTTTGAGAAGATCAACAAGATAGACAAATCTCTATCCAAACTAACCAAAAGGCAGAGAGAGAGCATGCTAATTAACAGAATCAGAAATGAAAAGGGGGATATAACAACGGACACTGAGGAAATCCAGAGAATCATCAGGTCATACTTTGAAAACCTGAACTCCACAAAATTCAAAAATCTAAAGGAAATGGACAGTTTTCTGGACAGATATCACTTACCAAAATTAAACCAAAAACAGATAAGCAGTTTAAATCAACCTATAATATAATCCCTAATGAAAAAGAAGCAGTCATCAAAAACCTTCCAACCAAAAAAAGCCCAGAGCCAGACGGCTTCACTGCAGAATTCTACCAGAAATTCAAACAAGAGCTAATACCAGTACTGCACAAGTTGTTCCACACAATAGAAGCAGAAGGGATATTGCCAAACTCTTTTTACAAAACTACAATCACTTTGATAGCCAAGCTACACAAAGATACAACTAAAACAGAGAACTAAAGACCAAATCCCTCATGAACATTGATGCAACTCAAGAAAATATTGGCTAATTGAATCCAAGAACACATCAGAAAAATCATTCACTATGATCAAGTAGGCTTCATCCCAGGGGTGCAAGGATGGTTCAACATAGGAAAATCCATCAATGTAATCTATAAACAAACTGAAAAAGAAAAACCACATGATCATCTTATTTTTTTTCCAAACTGTTCATACAATATCAATCTCAAAAGTTCTAGCACACATGCTCTATGGGAACTTCAGCCACAGCCTCCCAAAGCCACCCCCATCCACAATAAAATATCTTGGGGTAACACTAACCAAAAAAGTGATGTACAGTAAGAACTTTGAGTCACCAGAAAATGGAAAGATCTCCCATGCTCTCAACAAAAAAATGGGTAGAGTCTGCAATCCCCATGTTCTTCACAGACCTTGAATACTCAACTTTATACAAACCAAAACAACGGTGATCATCCCTGAAGCTATAGTCCCAGCTTGGTACACAAAAATAACAGAAAGACCAATCCCTGCCCACAACCTATCCTTAAGCTTCACAACATGCCAAATAGATCCATAAAATGGATCAATGAAAAGATGAAACCAAACATTACACCAGTAACAGACAGACCTCCTTAGAAAGCACAAGCAGTAAGAGATCGCAGAACAATGGGGGAAATATATTCAACAACCCCACATCTGACAGAGAATCCCAAAAAAAAGAACTCAAGGAACCCAAAACCAAACAGAACTGCAGAACTTGGGAATGGAAAACTTTCAACCCCACTAAAATCTATCTGTGAGGACTAGCACAAAACACTCCTCTGGGATTACAGACCCATGGAATATGGTCTGTCAATGAGGACAGGCAACTGTATTGTTCAGAAGGGGGAATGGATAGAAAATGTGGTCGACTGGAAGCAATAGAATCTTGAAATTCGCAGGCAAATGGATGGAAATCCCCAGTCACAAAAAGACAAACATGGTATGTACTCACTCATAGAAGGATCCACTTCACAAAGAAATTAGGAAAAGGGAGGACTCTAGGGGATAAATTCATGGACCCCAGGAATGGGAAGGGGCAGGAACTGGAGCTGCCAGCATGAGATGGAGCAGAAATAATGAGTTGGGGGAAGAATAGAGGAGAGAGAGAGCAGGATGAAAGATATCAGAGGGAGCTACTATAGGTCCGAGAAGAGATATGGAACCAGGGAGATCTCCAGAGACCTACAAGGATGACACGAATGGACAAGAATGGCCCATAGGCCCAGCCCTGAACTCTGGAACTTAGAGGAGGAATGAAGAGCATGGTGCCAGGACCCACTGACTGTTCAATAGCCCTTATGTTACAGACCTCAGCCCTGAATGGAGGCTGGGTGGAGGGATGCGGGGGAATAAGGGCCTGGGTGGATAAAGGGTCAGGGGTGTTGGGTGTGGGGAGGGTGTAGGGGCTTATAAGGGTATTGACACCACCTTTAGAAAGTGCTTATGCAAGCTTAAAATGTCTACTTCCACCTACCTGAGGAAAGGGAGGCACCAGTAACAGACGTGTTTCTGCGGTGACTCTTTGTGAGAAAAGGCAGCCAAAGCAAAACCCTTCTCACAACAAAAAAGGAACAGGCCAAGCTGTATTTCATTTGGGGGACTGACAGAAGCTCATACTTGAAGGGATTTAAATGAAACATCTTTTTTTACTGAGTGATTAAGTCTTCCAATCCAATTTCTGTATATTTGTCTTCTATTGACTACCAAGGACCAGCCACCAGGAAGGGGCACTCTTCAGTTGGTGCTATTCTAGGTGGATGAAGCCAGTACTCGTGACATGTTCTTAGAGTAAAAAAGGAATCTTTTTTTTCATAGAATGCTAAACTTTTTATTAACAAGCATTGACAATTTTCATCATGTCTTCAATTTTCTAATGTTTCTCAACCTTCCTAAAAGTATAAGATTAGCAGTTCCTCATGAAAGTAGTCTTGTAACCTATCAACATACCTATCCTCTACTTTGTTGTGTTGAAAAAAAAATGGTCCTGAGATCTTCAAGTGTGCTTTGATGGGAATAATATCCTTTCCTATGTGTGGATGGTTTATTGCAATGCCTAATGCAACTCACCATCCCTGAATTCCCATGAGGCATTTCTTTCTTCTTTTTTTCTGAACTGTAATACTCTTTTCTTTTTCTTAGTATCTCAAGCATTCCAATAATGATCTGAGAAATATTAAACTGCATCCTAGCAAAGTGTGTTTAACCTTCCTAAAGAGGTTTAACCACCTCATGTTTGGGGTAAATCATGTTATGGCTACCAGTTTTTTGCTTTACCAGAGAATATTGTTTTACATGGTCTTAGGCAACCCCTCAACCCACAGTTAAGAATCTAGCCCATAAAAGCTGTCCCCAAGAAAATTGGCTCTTCATTAGAAGAGTCAAAATATCCTGTAAATAAAATGTGATTGCTATCAGTGTTTATTTTTTTTCCTTCATATTGTTTGAATATGAAACTACTCTCGACCACTATCAATATTCAAAAGCCTTGGATTTAAAATCATATGGTCCTGACTTTTACAAAAAAAGCTCTTTTTGATCCTTTATTTAATGAATTAACAAACTCATGTCAATCTTGTTCGTTCTCCCCCCTCCTACTGCCCCCTTCATTTATGCCCAAATATCCCAATAGTTTCATGCTCCCAGGGAGAGTGAGGATGGGACAAAGTCTGTCATGTGTGTGTTTAGATGTAACTTATTTAAATTTAGTATTGCTCATATGGGATCCCAAAAGCATTCCTATGCTAGGTAAGTACTTCTCTACTGACAAAGGCCCCTGTTTTGATAAGGCCTCCTCACTGACATGTCCAGATTTATTTTGGCTTTTTTCTTTTGAAAAGACTTATTTCTCAACATTCTCACTTCCTCTCTCCTTCAAGCTAATCTATCGTGCCCTGTATGTGTCCTGTGAAGATTCTCATCATTTAAAACCTATAAGGACTCTCATTTAGTCTTCCTCCTTCTGCTCTGCTGCCCAAGTGCTGGAGTTTTCTTGGAAGGTGTGTGCCACTACTTTTCCTGGCTAAATGAGACTAAATTTTTACCTCAAAAACTGTGGTCAGTTATTTAAAGAGAGATTTTCTTCTATAAATCATAGAGCAGAGGGATGAATGTCACACAATAAGAAGGAGCACTTCTACCATAATATTGGACTAATATGTCAACAGCCATACTCTAAAAATGAAGGCTTTCACAGGGGTTGTACCATCAGCTATAGATTTTATGTGGGTCAAGAACATTCACCTCACTGGATTTCTTAGAAGGTTTAGAGCTTGGCCTCTTACATACATACAACACACACACACACACACACACACACAAGTCTCAAAACATTTTTCCTCTTTAAACAAGCCAACTTAGACCAGTGGGAACACCAGAACAAGCTCCACACGCCCATGGTATATGCAGAGAAAGTCTTCCCAGGTTCACTGTAGGACAAACCATACCTGGGAAGATAATCCTTTTTTCGAGATCAACCAAACTGAATTAACTTATTGGCAACTGGACTGATGGTCATCTGTCACCTGCTGGCACAGGCACAGCAGTATAATATTTTAGAATATATTTGTATCAAAATAGCTGGTAAGCATTATCACTGTGTTCATCCTACCCCCATTTCCTCATGCCTTTTCTCCCCAACAATTCCCTTTATAAGGCATGCAAGGCTCCTAAGCCTTGTACAGTATTTGCTCTGATTGGTCAGGGTCTCCTCACTACCAGCTCATCAATACATTAAATATCACTCCTTGGTAGGTAACCAAAGAAGAAAATATGAACATCCACAATCTATGCACTTTTGTGATGGCTGAACAGAATCCAGTTGTTGAGCTTAGCATAAATATTTACGAAACTCAAAATATGCCTTTTATCTAAGGAAGTACAACTTAGGCTATATTGAAACAGATCAATCAACCATATTCAATCTGTCTGAATGTCTTTTGACACTTCCTCCAAAACACTGAAACACTCTGATTGCTCACTACCCACCCTCCTGCTACCTCCCTGTTCCCAAGCCCGTTTTAATGGCTGCACTATGGCAAAAGCTTCCTAAATGATCTACAGGCTTAACTTTCATCCCTCAGGGATTCCTCAGCAGCCCCTCCCAAGATTCCCCCTAAACAGATGCTAAAGCATGTTACTTGGCTACATGAACCCTACAGCCTCACCGGTCTTAAGCAGACTAAACAGCTAAGAAGGCTAAATAGCAGTTTTCAAGGTCCTTGCTGACTTCTGACTTCTTTGAATTCATATGGAAGTCCACTTTTCTCCATTTACTAACAGCAGTACACTGGCCTCTTGGGTCTTCCTTTAGCAAATCAGGCATGCCCACCTCAGGTTCTTACATGAAGTGCACAGACACTTTACAAACTATCTGGGCCAGGGCACTGATCATTAAAGATGGATCAGCCTTCTTCTTTTTGTCTCTCCAACATTGATTTGGTCTGTCTGGAGGACACTGCCTGCCCAGACATTTGCATGGCTGATTCTTTCACTTTTTTAAAAATCTTTTCTTGTTTAGGCCCTCTCAGGGGGTTTCACTTCACTAAATTATGGTTAAATCAAAGTATTAAAGTTCATATGTAATGATTTCTTAAATATAGACTCCAGCAATATTGAATTTCTTGCTTAACAAAAAGTCTAATAGATGATAACTTATTCTAAGAATGACTTCCAATAGAATAGCTGATAAAAAGAAAGTATTACTCCCAAGTGTTTGGTGCTTTTTCTTCTTTAAAAGAAAAAATGTGATACAAAAGACAATTTCTCATGTATTATATGTGTATAACATACACAATAGCAAACACACACACACACACACACACACACACACACACACACACACACACAATAGCAATGTAAGCCTTTATTATATGTTTGACCTCTCATTTTAACAGAAGGAAAAGAAAAATTATAAAATGATTCCAAGGTCCTACTTTTCCTGTAGAATATCAACCAGATTAGGAAAAATTTAGTACAGCTAATTTATAAATTAATTTCTAAATATGTCCTCTGAGAAATAACATGAAGGACAAAAGGTGGAACCTCCAATGAGCTCTTCATATTTCCTTAAGTCACACAGCCATTTAAAGATCTGTCATATAACATCACTTTTAAAACCTGGCTTGCCATCCTATAGCCTTCATCCAGCAGCTGGTGGAAGTAGAAGCAGACACCACAACTAATCACTGAACTGAACTGGAATCCAGTTGCAGAGAAGGACAAGTGATGAGCCAAGGGTTCCAGACCAGGCTGGCGAAACCCACAGAAACAGCTGACCCAAACATTGGGGAGCTCTTGGTCCCCAGACTGATAACTGGGATACCAGCATGGGACTGATCCAGACCCCATGAACGTGGTGTCAGTGAGGAGACCTCGGAAATCTACGGGACCTCCTGTAGTAGTTCAGTACTTATCCCTAGCATAGGTGTGGACTTTGGGAGCCCATTACACATAGAGGGATATTCCCTGAGCCAATACACATGGGGCCTAGGCCCTATCCCAAAGGAAATGATAGACTCTGATGACCCCAGATGGAAGGCCTCACCCTCCTCTGGGGAGGATATGTGATAGGTAGGGTTTTAGTTGAGGGAGGGGTGGTAAGGGGGGGAGGGGATGGAGTGGGACCTCGCATTGACATGTAAAACAATCTTGTTTCTAATTCAAATAATAATTAAAAAAAAAAACCTGGCTTGCCCTTTTGTCTTCATTTTGGGTTCCTGTCCCAAAGATAAGGATACATTCCATTCAACAGCATAAACAACATGCTCTGAGATACAAAGAATTCCAACTGAGTCATGGGTGGTGGTAAAGCCACGTTCCAGAGACTCGGTGTCTCTTCACAGCAGTATACTTACTCTACTGCTGATAGACGTCACACTACGAGCACTTGGAGCTGGTGACCTTTGAGTGACTGGGATTCCACCATTGCTGTAACTGTTTTTCGGTGTTCCACGTCCTGCCTCCTGGTCAATGAGATCTGATGAAGCAGCACTTCTCCTAAACGAAAGGAAAAAAGCATACTCCAACTTTGACAGCAGCCAAAGACACCAGGCAGTAAACGTGTATGAGGAAAATGATGGGGAATTCAAATGGCACCAAGTTGACAAGGGCCACACTGGAGCTGCTCAGTAGTTTTCATGGCACCCTCCTCAAAGTCTTGCAGAACTTCACGAGGTCATGTGCACACATCCTAACTTGTCTAACTCCTTTTGCCATGTAACTGAGCTTCACCTTGCCTTTGCAACTTCATTTCCCAGTCTTCATCATCACTCTGAACCATTCCATATCTCCCAACTAACCAAATTTACATGCACATCTAAGTCATTTGCTTCCCTCATCCCCACCTCTTTTTCATTCTTTATCCATGTGAGTCCTTTAAGTACAGAAAAGTTCTGCCTTCCCCATCAGACCTTTCTTGACAAGCAGAGACCTTGCGCTCCTCAGTTCCTGTTGACTTAAAGGTTTTGACTAACTGTAATTCCTGTGCATATGTATATCTTGAAGGTATTCCTATTAACTGTGGGCTCCCATGTTATTGTCAGCATTTTCTCTGGTGCAGTCACTCAGTTATCCTTACTCAATGATTAGAAATTATGGTTTGCTGGGCCTTGGTGGCACACACCTTTAATGCCAGCACTCGGAAGGTAGAGGCAGGCGGATCTCTGTGAGTTCGAGGCCAGCCTGGTCTCCAGAGCGAGTGCCAGGACAGGCTCCAAAGCTACACAGAGAAACCCTGTCTCGAAAAACCAAAAAAAAAATTACATAGTTCATTTCTTAAAGTCTGACTCTTTGGTGGCTAACACATACGCTATAAAATAGCGACACTGGACTCAAATCATTTTCATATTTGAGAGAATGATTTGATCTATTCAGTGATGAGAAAAGCAGTTCCTGCTCAGGAGGTGATCACAGGGTTCTTATTCAGTGGAGCATCACAAGTAAATACACAATTCAGACAAATTGGAATTTAAAAGAGACACATTCTTCTCAGGGAGGCCTGCTCATTTTTGAAGGGAAATGGAAGAGAAGAGGATACATGAGAGAAGAGAGGTGGTGGGGGAGGGGCTGGGAGGAGTGACTGGAGGCAGGGGAAACTTCAGTCAGGGCTTAATGTATGAGAGAACTTTAAAAAAAGAAATATTCTTATTTTATCCCTAATCCCCAGTTAGTCCAAAGTAGGCTAGTAAACAAAACTGTGTGACATTTGTGCTTTCAATTATTGTTTTTGTAAGCCATAATAGTAAGCATATGATTGCATTTGAGCCACCTGGAGGTAAGAACAAATGGAGTAAGAAAAGAATTTTGTCTTCTGTTTTGTTCTTTGAGAAGGGTGTCTCACAACTATAGTTGTGTTTGGCCTAGAACTCCCAGAGATCGGTCCCCCTCTGCCTCCTAAGGGCTGGCATTAAAAATGTGTGCTAGCACATCAGGCAAAGAAAGGATTGTAACAATGTTTGAACCTACATACATTGTTACCAGAAAATAAATCTGGGAAAAGAAAGAGCAGGCAATTACCATCATAGCTGACAACCATAGCTCCCGAGTATTTTTTTTGAGAAGCCACCAAAGCAAATTATTCCCTGATTGACATTACCAGCCACCACTATCTTTAATAAGCTTACAAATAACAGCAGTGTTTACTATTCAGGTCTTCATCTGTTTCCTTTTCCTTAGCTTCCCTGAAATAAAATTTCAGTTTTAATGATGAGGAAAGTAAGTCTTACAGAGGTTAAAGATGAGCCGGGCATAGTGTTCCACACTAGTATCCCCAGCATTCCAAGGTCTGAGGCAGGAAAATCACAAGTTTGAGGCTAACTTGGACTACTTAGTAGGATATTATCATTAAACAAAAAAATAAGGGAGAGAGAACAATCATTCTTGCTTTTTCTGCCCAAATCGTTTTTTCCTTCTTGTCTGGGGGCCAGCAAAAGTGGGGAGGAGAGGGCAGTGGGAAGCAAATAAGAGTAATGTGTGATGACAGATACATATGAAAATTTGACAATGAACCCTGTTGCCTTGCCTGCTAACTAAAAAAAAAAAAAATACTAAAAGAGCTATTCTATACACATGCACTGCTGCATCACCATGATCTCACAAAATTAACACCTGAAGAAGGGATTAAAAACAGTATTGCACATTCACCCAAAGCGTGGGACTATTTATTCTGCTTTTTCACACTGATCTCAAGTCGTCTCACTAAGATCATATCTTTCTAACCAGAAGAACTCTGCATCCACAGAATGCACTAGCAAGAAAAGGACAAAGGAACACTGAACTGCAAGTTAGTTATTGACGTCTGACTGCAAGAATCTTGATAAACCTTCTATATAGCCTCCTTTTGATGACATGTAGCATCTCTGGCCTCCTCTTTCTAGAGATAATGCCAAATTTCAGTGCTATGAATACAGATCAGAGTGGTCTCTGACTGCTTGTTGATCCTGACAAAATAACACATTTTCTGTTTTAATTGTTTGATGCAATTTAGAGTTCTCCATTTTAGAACAATTTTCCTGAATCTTCCTACAGCAGACACTGCATTATGACAACAGTTAACCACATTTATACTTTTCCACATGCTTCTGTTCATCTCAGATATCCTACTTAGTTTAGTAAGAGTTCAGAGACCAACCCAATGACAGGTCATGACCACAGATTATGGATTCTCAGAACAATATTCTAGAAATACCTCTCCCACTATTTAAGGGGGGGCATCTTTTAAAAATGTCTAATGGTGAGTCCTTCAAAAAGAGGTCAAGAAACGACAAGAGGATTCATGTGAATATTCTGCTTCTCTCTGTGTTGAAGGCCTTCCCAGATCCAAGTGGTTTTGACAAATTTCCCATCATGCTTTCAATAGGACTAAAAGCAAAAGTCCTGTTTACCGTAGAAGTGCTGGCAGCAGTTGGATAATCAGAATGATGACATTTAACAGACTAACCTGTAATAAGGAAAACATTCTTGTGATCCTAAGTCAGCTACTGGAAATTATTATTGCCAACAGCATTAGCTCACAAATGACAGACTTCCACATTTGTCCCTGACATTTACTATGAGTGTCTCAAACCTTTTGCTTGGTTACACTAAGAAAAGGTTTAATGTAGAGAGGCACAGAATTTTAAATACTTAGGTGTCAATTGTTTTAGATGTCATTTAAAATATGACATAAGGGCATGGACTTTTGCCACTTAAATAGAAAGAGGGTCATAATCAAATTTAGAGACGTAAGAAAGCCAATTAAGAAACTCCGTTTTGATACAGATATCACATTGCCATGATTTAAATACATATTAGAACCCATTAGCAACAAATGTCCAGGCTAACATGGGTAAGGAGAAACTAGAAAGAAGGAGACATGTTTGACAGGTTCTATGGGGCTTTGTGATATGAGGTTACAGAGAGACACATTTTCTAGATTAGAAGAGTCTCTTCTAATTTACTTTATGAAATATACTTTGAAAAGTCTACTCTTTTGTTATCTTTAATTCCATGTTGTCTCCAAATATTGGTGATGCTTTTTGATATATCAAAAGAGGATAGAGGAAAGGAAAGATACTATAATTTGCATTACTTTTCTGGGTTTATGTAATGCTTTCCCAGGAGTGGTATCTAGGAAATCATTTTCCACTACCCTCCCTTTCTAGACTGGCTGACAACGTTGAGCTTGTACTACATGGTTAAATGAGCATGTCCAGAAAGCACCATTAATACAAGAGCCACTAACACTGAGAACAAGGTATAATGCATGCTACCACATAGAATGCAGGATATTCCTTCTGAGGCATAGAAGCTTTTCTAACTTCTTTTAGTTATTTCAAATCTGAAATGAATACATAAGAAAGATGGGAAAGAAAAGTTATAACTGGAAAATGATGTAAGTTTGATAAATGAGAAAGTAATATCAAGAAGAGGGAAAGGTTAAATGCAGTTCTCTTCTAGTCTTTGGAGACCCCCCCAAATGTTCATCTTTAAACTGGTTTATGTGAGGTAAGCCTTCAACCCCTTGTGGCACATCTGAAACAGCACACTGGATCCTCTGAGCATGTGATGTAGAATTGGGTATATTTTAATAGTACCCATTTGATTCTAATACACAGAAAAAGATGGAGAATATTGTGCTTTATAAACTGCTCCGTAAACTCATTAATCTCAGACATGTGTCCACCTGCATTCATCCCTGCCCATGTTGCACCACCATGTTTCCTGTTTAGCATAGTGCTCACATGAAAAAGTGCTGAGCTGTCCTCATGCTGACTGATAAATGAAAGCACATAAAGATATATTTTCTGGTTTAGTGAGTGACCACGAGATACTAAGGTTCAGCAAATGGTCTGTGGATTGAAGTATTCCCATATAATATTTTTGGGGCTAGCAAGATAAGAGTAATTTCTCAGTTTTAGATTGATGATAAAAACAAATGAAAAATATCTTATGACATATAAATACTGTAATTTATATTTAAATATCAATAAATTAAGTGTTGTTAGAAAGCAGGCATACCCTTTCATTTATGTATTGTCTGTTCTTCTTTCTTTCTCCAGCAGGAGAATTGAGAAGTTGAGATAAAACCAAACATTAGCTTGAATATATGGACCCATTCACAGAGATGTGTAAACACACAGATATGCATATCCACTTAAAAATCAAATCCAGCAGCTGGTGGAAGTAGAAGCTGGCACCCACAACTAATCACTGGACTGAACTGTAATCCAGTTGCAGAGAAGGAGGAGTGATGGGCAAAGGGGTCCAGAGCAGGCTGGTGAAACCTACAGAAACAGCTGACCTGAACATCAGGGAGCTCTTGGTCCCCAGACTGATAGCTGGGATACCATCATGGGACTGATCCAGACCCCAGGAACATGGGTTTCAGTAAGGAGACCTCAGAAATCTATGGGACCTCCTGTAGTAGTTCAGTACTTATCCCTAGCATAGGTGTGGACTTTGGGAGCCCATTCCACATAGCGAGATACTCCCTGAGCCAAGACACACGAGGGTGGGCCTAGGCCCTATCCCAAAGGAAAAGATAGACTCTGATGACCCCCTATGGAAGGCCTCACCCTCCCCTGGGGAAAAGAAAGGAAATGTGATAGATAGGGTTTTAGTTGGGGGGGGAGGTGGTAGAGGAGGAGGGGAGGGAGTGGGAACTGGGGTTGACATGTAAAACAATCTTGTTTCTAATTCAAATGAAAAATAAAGAAAAAAATCAAACTATTATGAGAACCCTATACATTCCAAAGAAATAAGCTGTAAATGGGTCATAAATACAGACCTCATGTATCTCCTGCTGATAATATGGCTGAATCCTTTTTTTTTTTTTTACCTGTTCTATCATTTATGCTCACTTCACTTCACCAGGATTCTGTATTCTTAGGCCCTCAATGGTCTGACAATTTTGCTTTAGGTTATTTATGATAGTCTGTGGCTTCGGTTTCCCACCCTTTGCTTGCATTAAAGAGGGATCTCCTTACCCAAAAGAAGATAAAGTAGAAAAGTATGAATTAGTAGATCTGGATTCAAGGGCACAGTGGCACAAAACTCATGAAAAAAAACTGATTTGACTTAAGGTTCACT
The DNA here is from genome assembly GCF_003668045.3 of Cricetulus griseus. Lineage (NCBI taxonomy): Eukaryota > Metazoa > Chordata > Mammalia > Rodentia > Cricetidae > Cricetulus > Cricetulus griseus. The sequence goes on along the minus strand of NC_048604.1, from coordinate 115,698,693 downwards.
CCCAAAGATGGAACTCATCCCTGACACTGCTTGCGTGACCAAGAACCAGAGACTGGATAGCTCAGCCACCTAGGGTAAACCCAAATACTATTGGTCTTTAAAAAAATAAAATATGTAGTGATAAAATGACCCCTGATGTTATTGTGCTATACTCATAGATCATCACCTTGTACAGCCATCATCAGAGAAGCTTCCTCCTGTAGTAGATAGGAACAAATACAGACCCACAGCCAGATATTATACAAAAAGAGAGAAGGATCTTGGAACACTCATTCTAAAATGGGAGGTTTCCATCAGATCTCTCCCCCACATAGCTCAGGGAACTCCATGGAAGAAAAGGAGCCAGAGGGGATGGAGGACACCAAGAAAACAAAGCCCTGTAAACCAACATGAACAAAGATCATAATAACTCATAGACACTAAAGCAGCATGCAAAGGGGCTGCATGGCTCTGCATCAGGTCCTCTGTGCTTATGTTACTGCTTCCAGTTTAGAGTTTTTGTGAAATTCCTGAGTGAGCAAACAAGTGGGTCTCTGGTTCTTGTGTCTTCTCCTGGGCTCTTTCCTTTCTGTTTGTCTTGTCCAACTCTGAAGTGATAGCTTTGTTTTATCTAATTTTTATTTTGTTGTATTTTATTGTTACATCTTAGAAGCCTGTTCTTTTCTAATGAGAGACAGAAAGGAAGTAGATCAGGGTGGGAAGGGAAGTAGGGATGAGCTGGGATGAGTAGAGAGAGGGAAATAATAATCGATATATATTATGTAAGAAAATAATCTATTTTTCAATAAAATAAAAATAGGAATTAGTAGACCTGGACAAATGAAAACAAAAGCATGGAAAACAGCTGAAGCTAACTTTCTTCAGTAGGCAATTCTTCTGTGTCTCAAAACTATCACACACACACACACACACACACACGAGAGAGAGAGAGAGAGAGAGAGAGAGAGAGAGAGAGAGAGAGAGAGTTGAATATGTGTTTTGGAGGTCAGTAGGCAATAATCTTGAGTGTTATTTTCAGGTGCCACCTACCTGTCTTCTGACCCAGAGTCTCTCAGTGGCACTGAACTCACCAAGTAGGCTAGCCTGGCTGGCTACAGGGCCCCAGACATAAACCTGTCTCAGCCTCCCCATGTGTTGGAACAGTACAAGCATGTACCACAATTTCCCAACATTTAAAGGTAGAGTATCAGCATTAAGCTCAGGTATTCTATCCCCAACACTCACAGGTAAATTTATGGGATAAAATTCACATGTTTTTAGAGATACAGTATACATGAAAATAATTTAAAGCCTGTTTTTAAAGGAATTTGCTGGGTGAATTATAGTGTTTCATCTAAAGAAAAAAAAAGCCAAATAAACCAGTATTGACTGTTTATGATCTTGACTCCAAACTAGAACACACTGCTACATTGCTACAGAATACTACTACGCAGAGTATGCTGCCTACCTGAAATCTCAGTTGCAAAGAGAATAATGACAAATTCTACTTAGGACATGAAAATAATACTACTTCTAATGGAAGAAGAGGGAATATTAAATCACGGGATGATTTCATAAACTTACTTTCCCCAAATAATAAACATATAGAACTTAAGATTTTTTTTTCAGTCATGAAGGTACCAAATATGCCCTATTTCTAGGAGACATGAAAAATAGAAAAGTGGGGCTTGGAACGAGAATAAGGTTAGCTAAGGGCTGGATTTAATGGGGGTGGTCTCTGTTTTTTATTTAGAGCCCAGAAAAACAGCTTGTGAAACTTCACAGGCCATATGACAATCAGCCCCAGGGCTTGTGAAGAGCAATTAAAAGTAAAAAGGATAATTTTAGTGTGTGTGTGTGTGTGTGTGTGTTTAGGGGGACCAAAGTGGAAGGAAGAACAGCAAAATAGGTGGACATGATGGTGAGCAAAAGCTCTTGATAAAATGCTTGCCATACCTTCCAGTAACATGAAAGAAGGGTTGCCACAAATGCAGCTCCACTCTCCATCAGCTTCTACTAAACAGCACATTTCAGACTCGAGGTTCTAAATTTTTCATAGAATGTTAAGGGGACACTGCTGGTATCCCATCTAAGCCCTCACATCCTATTACTAGTTCTACACAACAATCCATAGTTTCTAAGGGCATTTCTGATGTGCTTTGCACTTCATGCCTTTAAGAATTGTCCATTGACACGATAGTTACAGGCCTAGAAATGACTTGGAATTTTTCTCCCACTTACCCACATGGTAGAAAACTTAGAATAAAATACAAAATTGTTAGTTAAATTTGAATTTTATATGACTCTCATGGATTCACACTACAATAAACAATCAAATTTTATTAAGAATTAGAATATTCTAAATATTTCACTATGTATACTTTTACTACAAATGTTGTTTGTCTCAAATTCATGTTTAACTGAACATCCTTCATCCTTATTTGTTAAGCAACGAAACCCTATGTGAGGGATCCATAGTCGGTGACTGACTTGGATCAGAGTAAAATGGCCTGTCTGCTTCAAATGCAAAGGGACAGTTTAAATTTACAACCTGTTAAAAATTGTCCTTTGTTTTGCATATCTAGCCCCTAGCAACAAGTGAATAGCCATATGTTATGCTATGCCTTTCCTATCCAATTCCTATTTCCCCAGCTTTGAAGCTGCTGGCAAGAAATAAATCAATTAGGTATCTGATAAAACATCATTTCCACTCATATATGAGTTTTTAAAAGGGATGCCTTAGCCCAGCTGCTCCAGGAAAAAACCAATGAACCATGAAGAAATATACTTTATCGAGAAGAAAAGACAATAATTGCCTAGCTGGGTCAGGTCATAGATGAAAGAGATGGGCATCTCACAATCTCTTTAGATGATAGTTAAGAAAAGATAACCACCCCCTTAACTTTTTAAGGAATCACTTGGAATGAAGTGATTGCCATACTGTGATGAATAATGAAACTAATTATGGCAGTCCATTAATGAGTCATCACCAAGATCAATTAAGGTTCCAGGGGAAGGATAGTTTGCTCTATTGATCTCTTGAGCATCTTCATTTTCTTAATAAGAAAACCTTGCTCTTGACATGCTAAAGCTGAAAAACTCTGAGGACAATATTTGCATTATCTACAAGCTACTTCAGGTATTCACAGCTTAGAAGATAGTCTTCTTTGGAAACATGAAGGAGGTGTCTGGAAGAGGCTAGAGGAGGAAGTGGTGAATGAATATGATCAAAATACGTTGTATGCATGTGTGAAATTTCCAAAGAACAAATACAAATATTTTAAAAGTCTATTTACAGACTGTGTCTCAGTTTATAATTTCAAGAAAAGCTTGTGTCAAAACATGAGTATTTAATGCAACATGCCAATATGGCATTACTGCTTTATAATTATTCATGTCTAGCAACAGAGAAGACAAAAGAAACAAACCCAGGCAGAGTGATTCTTGAATAGCACTATAAACACCTTGATCATGGGGAGGAAGACTTTTATTCTTGATGAGTTAGTATAAGGCAAATAATTCAAAATAGCATGATCTCATTTTGCTCTATAGGCCTGGTATCCTTTGTTTTCTTTAAACAAGGAAACCAGTCTTTCCTTTCCCTATATAGTGTACTTCTTAATGTTAGCCTGAAGTGTAAAACAATATGATGATGCTGTAGAGATGGCCCACGGGTTAAGAGCACAGACTGCTCTTCCAGAGGACCACATGGCAGTTCATATTCACCTGTAACTCAAGTCCCAGGAAATCCAATATCCTCTTCTATGGGTACCTGGCATGCATTTAGTACACAGACATATGCAGCACAATGCCCATGGACATAATAATAAAGATTAAATCTATTAGTAAAAAACAAACTCACTGAACCACAGAGTCCCAAAGATGCTAACAAAAATAGACCAACACTAATTTAAGTACACTATCATTTTGAATGACTTTCATATCTGCTCAGAGCCATGAAAGCAAAAATGAAGACCAAAGCTGACATTTTACTTCTTTTTTAATTTTTGAGATACAGTCTCACCATGTAGCCACAGCTGTCCTGTTACTCATTATGCAGTCTAGGCTGTTTGGAAACTTGTAACAGTCCTCCTGATTTAACAACCTGAGAACTAAGTTAACAGGTAATACTATGAGTGATTGGGGTTTTGAAGAAAAACATGTAGTAGAGGCAGCATAGAAGGGAAGTGAAACAATCCACAAATCCAGAAAGGCTAAGTAACAAGAAGGGCTCAAGGGAGAATGCTCAGATGTCCCTGGGAAGGGGAAGTAGAAGAGATTTCATGGGTGGACTGGGGGAGGCTGGGAATGGGAACTGTTGTGGAATATTAGTTTAAGATGTATTACATTCGTTTATGCTGTAGAATATTTGTTTAATGATGGAAAGATGTGTTGCATTCTTTTATGTTGCATTTGTTTAACTCTGTGAAGCTGTGTTACTTTGCCTGTCTATAATACCTGATTGGGCTAACAAAGAGATGAATGGCCAATAAGTAGTCAGAAGAAAGAGATAAGCGGGGAAGCCAGGCAGAGAGAATAAATAGGAGGAGAAATCTAGGCTCAAGAAAAAAGGGAGAGAGTAAAGGAGGAGAGGAGAACACTGGAGGCCATCCATAGAGTAAGAAGGAAGGATTTATAGAACAAAGAAAGGCAAACAGCCCAGAGGAAAAACATAAAGAGAAATGGGATAATTTAAGTTAGAAAAGCCCAAGCCAAATTAAGGCTGGGCATTCATAAGTAAGAATAAGTATCCATGTAATTTTTTGGGAGCTGGGTGGGTCTATTTGGGTCCCCAAATAGAAAAAGAACTACAGGGAATATGAGAGATCAGTTTAGGGGGCAGATGGTGGGGGAAACTACTGAAAGAGACTACTGGAAAAGGGGGTGGGCATTTCAAGATCAGGTAAAAACCTGGTGCAGGTGTACCTCCCAGTAATCTACAAGGATAACCCCAGCCAATAAGACTCCTAGCAATAATGGATATGTAGGCTGAACTGGCCATCTCCTGTGACCAGGCAAGACTTCAAGTGGAGGGAGTGGGAAACCAACTCAGCCAAATAACCTTCAACCTATAGTCTGTTCTGCCTATGGAATGTGCTGCAGTAAGGTGGCCTAGAGATTGACGGAGTAGCTAGCCAATGACTTATCTAGACTAAAAACTATGCTAGGAGAGTAAGACAACCCCTGACACTGCTTGGAACACCAGAACCTACAGGCTGGATGACCCAGAAACCTAGAATAGAACCAAATATGACTGGAGGGGGAAAATGTCAGTGTAAACATGCCTAACGATATTCATAGATTGGTGCCTAACCCAATTGTCTTGAGAGAGGCTGCATCCAGCAACTGATGGACACAGATGCAGGGTCCCACAGCCAAATACAAGGCAGGGCTTGGGAATCCTGTAAAAGAGGAGGAGAAAAGATTGTAGGAGCCAGAGGGGTGAAGGACATTACAAGAAAACCAACAGAAACAACTAACCTGGGCTCATAGGGAATCACTGAGACTGAACCAGCAACCAGAGAACCTGCATGGGACTGACCTAGGCCATCTGCTTATGTCTGACAGTTGTGTGTAGGTTGGTCTGAATAGAAATGGAGGAGGAGTGGGTTGGGGTTGCAGATAGCAGGTAGGGGCTACTAGGAGAAGAGGTGGGTGGGTAAAATGCCATCATGATGCAAAATAAATCTATTTTAAAAGGAAGGGAAATGGGGCAAAACTATTTCAAGGGCAAAGATGCTTTGCTTATGTTTTACTCACATAGGAATTCTTTAATCATACAGGAAATACATATACAACACTGGTCCTCTGAAAGTGGATAATAACTTTTATATTTTTCCTCTACAGTCTTACAAAAAGCGATGTGTAGAGGAATGATAGAGAAAATATTGAAACCAATATGAATAGCTATCATTAATAAAAAGCACCAATAATAGGAAAATGTCCCCTCTCTGGAAAAGTTCTGGTCCATATACTAGATAACAACATGTAAGGTCCTGGGTTGCATACTCAGCACCACAATGAGAAAAAAAGGTGAGGTGTTATAAGAAAAAATGAAATTCTGCTTGTAGAACCTAAAGAGAGAAGAATAGAAATACTAGTAGGATGTTGCTGTAGCCTGAGAAATCCAAAACAAAATGGAATTAGCATGTGGACAAATCAGTGTACCATGAGAATAGATAATTTTTTCTTACTTTGGCATTGATAGTAATGAAAATGAGGCCTGACTTAGGCCAAAATATGATAGAAAATCAAATCTGATTAGAAGTGACTATGCTTTTGGCTATCTGCTCTTTTCCTCTTTGCTTCTCCTGACAAGTGATGACACCATGAACAAGAGATTCTCAATTGACCCATCTGGAACTCAGCTAGAGGCAGTGGAATAAGAAATAGATGTAATTACAAAAAAATCTCTAGTGTAACATGCATGATGGAATTATTAATATTTTTTGAAAGCTGCAAGGAATGGATATGACACTTAGAGGTTTTTGTTTTAGAAGTTGAAAGAGAAAAAAAACGAAGAAATCAATGAAATAATTATCTACCATGTACATCTCTACTTGAACTTACAGCCCTAACTCCCCAAACACAAGGCTGCATTCCTTCATGTGACACACGTTTCCAATAGCTTTAAATCAAGAGGAAAGTTTTTCTGTAATAACTGAAAAGCATCTTCTTGTCCTGTATATTATACGGCAAGCATTCTTTGTGTGCCAACCCTTTACAGATACAGACTCCCTATGTGTGCAGAAAGTTATCAACCTGATCCCCAGGCTATCCATTGCTAGATTTGTATGTTGCTTACCTGTCTGAACCAGGAGCTGACTTGAAATTCTGAAGATTTTGACTATCTAAATCCAAGCTATAGCTCCTCCCACTTTCAGGCTTTGGAGTTCTGATTTCTCCTCTGGTTACTGATCTGAACTTGCTCAGAAGAAATCTGAAAATAAACATGCAAATTCAAAAGTGAGATATAAAACTCTTATCATACCTGCAAACTAATGCATCTGTCAACCACCATCAGAGAATCTTCTATTTGCAGGGATCTTTGCAAAAGAGGGGCTGGAGAAACAATCTGGCACTTAAGATTACTGACTTTTTCCGGAGGACCTAAGTTCAACTCTCAGCACCCACATGGTGCTCACAACAGTGTATATAACTCCATTTATAGTGACACTTTCTGGCAACAGTGGGCATCAGGCAAACATATAGTGAATAGACATTCATGAAGGCAAAGTGCCTGTACACAATATATTGGAAATTGTTATATATATAATATATATATTATATATATATAATATATATATATCCAGTGTAATTCTGTGATACAGAGCATGTTTAGTAGGGACAAAGACCAGGGTTTGATCTCCAACACCAAAAGTGAATAAAACATTAATAATTTATATTACTTTCAACAATAAATGATTGTTCAATAAAAGACCATGGCTGAGGGGTTCTGGGTAGTTGGGTACCAGTGCCTCTAGTTCTCCAGCAAGCATACTACTTGTTGCTAAGCCAAGTCTCTGCCCCTGCTAAGCAAAAGACTTCCTAGTTTGGAAACTCAAAAGTGGCAGCTGAGCGGGAGGAGCACATTCTGGGGTAGAACTCTTGGCAAGCATGCTGAGAATAGGGAATTGCACATGACTTTCACAGAAAGGAAAGGAGGCTCTGGGAAAAACAAAGGTGGCAATGTAGAGCACAGCACCGTTAGAGCAGTGACTACCTTTTCTCGTTTCTGGAGCTCAAAACTATTCTGGGGAATACAAGAATATGCTACATTCTTACTAAGCATGCCCTGTATCATTGAGCACCACTGGGAATGACATATCTTTTAAATCATTTATTGCTTCTTGGACAGTTTCATACAATGTGCCTTGATTACATTCACCCCCTCCAACTTGTCACCAATCCATTCTTCCTTCCCCATTTACTTACTTTGTGTTCTCTCTGTGTCTTGCTCTCGTGTGTGTGTGTGTGTGTGTGTGTGTGTGTGTGTGTGTGTGTGTGTGTGTGTGTAGTCTTTGATGGAATCTGCCTTTATATCTTCTGTGGCACCACTCCTATGTTAATGAAGTATATACAAAGAAAGGTCTCATGCTGGGCAAAATCTGATTTCCAAATATCTACATATATAGTAGATACTTGGAAATAAAGTGAAAATAGCTTTTGAGGAAATGGAGTTCAAGTCCTGGACCAGACTTGAGTGCACCAAACATGGCTGTTTCTAAATACACTTGAATAAAATTGAACTTTTGTCTCTATTAATAATAATAATTTTGGAAGAGCACATGAAGTATGGAAAGAGATGTTTTGTGAGTCCAAGGGAGAGTTGCTGGTAAGGAGTATGGGTGATAAGCTCGAAATACATTGTATACACATGTGACATTTTCAAAGAATAAATAAAAACACAAAAAATGATAACAAAAAACTCTCAGCTGTATTCTTTAGGAAGATGGTAGTTGGGCGATCATTTCATTTATTTTATGTTCAACAATGGTCTAAGTGAACAAATGGATTCCAAAGGTACTGGCATGATCTTAATAGAATCTTCTAAGTTATCTCTGTTTCAAAGGAGCCTAGCAAAATGTCACTGTCAAAATGTCAGAACGTTTATTATTCTGGAAAATTACATTTGGTGTGAGAATGATGCTTAATGCAGTGCTAGCCTTTGACGGGCAGAATCGACCCTCCTTCTTTTTGATAGCCTAAACCCTATCCACCTGTCAAGCTTTTTATCAAACCTCACTTGTAATCTGATGTGTGCCTTTGTGACTCATGTGCACGCCCCCAAAGAAGCTAGTAAATATAGTATGTAGCATTGATTGTCTATGCCATCTCTTGTATTTCTGACCTTGATAGCTTGTATTACCATTTTATATTTTTCAAACAAGCCTTTAAAACTTAGTAACTTTTTAGGTGTTAAGCTTTCCTCTCTAAATGGATGCTACAGCCCTTAAATATAGAACCGCAGCTGCCAGTTTTGAGTGCCAGCAGGGCTCAGCCCGGATCTATGGTAGTTTGAATGAGTCAGGATCTGTGTGACTCATGTTTGTCAGTTATTGCTTTCCAGCTCCAGATTTCCTTAGTTGTGTGACCTAACTGTGATAACCTGAACTAAAGTCTGTAAACTATAGCTCTTCTCAGCATCTGTAGGCTCTTAGATTCTTATTCAATCAATCCATTGATTTAAGGTTAGGCACTGTGCTAGATACCTTAACACAGAAGTAAAGAAGCCACTGGGGCCTCAGTAAAACAGCTTACCATTGTGTGTATATGGGGAAAGGGTCAGAGTGCAGGACAACAAGACATGTACAGGCCCAAGGCACTGTGAGAATCCTGACCCATAAATAAGTTCAATAGGATAGGGAGGATTAAATGTAGAGGATAGAAGTTTAAGAAATTCTAGAACAACTTTTTCATTTGTCTCCTGCTAATTAATGAACAAGGGAGTCAAAAGAGTCTGAGTTAAATTACACGTGTATGTCATTCCCACTCCTAGTTCAGAGCACTGAAAAAAATGAGAAAAGTACACACTTCTTTTAGAACTAGCTACAATCTCAGCCATTGTCAGCATTTCCTGTTGGTTTCTGCTGAGAGAACAATGCATTGCTACCTAGAAAGGAGCACAGAGAGACTTTGCACATCTCAGAACCCTTGCTATGCAGTCTTAGGGGGAACACTGATTCTTTTGTGGCATCTTGCTGCCAGTTCCCAGTGCCTTCTTGCATCGTGTTCCCTGATGTATCTGCCATTTCTCATTACAGTACTCAACGCGCTAAGCAGAAGTGGTCAAATGTGACTTTGTTCCCTTAAGGGAGCCTGCATTTTAAATAGGGAATAGAATGTTCAAGTACTATGCTTTTATTGTGGTTGTTTTATATGTCAGCAGTTAGGTTGGAAAAGAGGGATACTGGCATTTGAATACAAAGACTCTAACCAGTCGCTTATAGCCAAGACTGACTCTGACCAGAGATCTGCCTCGAAGTAATGGGAATCATTTGGCACAAGAAAAATAAGGCAAATGAATTAAGAACTCATATGTTCAGGTCAGCCAGGGATTTTGTTTTGTTTTGTTTATCAAGACAGGATTTCTCTGTGTAACAGCCGTGGCGTTCCTGGAACTCGCTCTGTAGACCAGATGGGCCTCGAACTCACAGAGATCCATCTGTCTCTGCCCCCTGAGTGCCAGGATTAAAAGCATGGGCTACCACTGACTGGCTCCAGCCAGGGATTTTTTTTTATCTGAGGTTGAAAGTACTTAAGCCTGCATTTCCCTGGAATAAAATGTTACCTCTGGGCCACTGAAGTTGCATCAAACATGAAACACTAAAGATTATTTATTTTATAGGGGATGGGCTGTGCTTACCCCTTCCTCTTGGGTCCTTCATGGCTGGCCTTCTGCCTGATAGAAGACATATCCGACTTGTCTACATCTTGGCGGGCTTGCTCTTGACTTTGTATGTCTTCAGATCCTCGTGGAAAAAAATAGAAAATAAATTTACTTTCAAAAAACAGAAAGGATAAAAATTTCTCTTCTGTAGTCATTTTCCTAGATTGCCACAAGACCAAAAAAAAAAAAACAAACAAAAAACTTACAACAATCAGTTCAATCCTAAGTTATTTTGTATACATAGGTATTTCTAATTTGTTGAATACTGTAGAGATAACTAAGAATTAAGACTCATCAGGTCAAGGTCTGGCATGATAAGCTTTCCTAGGAAGATTATAATGAAGGGACAAATTCATTATGCATCTACAGATATCTTTAGGGTGTGAAATGCTGAGTTCAGGAGACCTCTAAATCCATAGATTATAGGCATTATTTTTATAGGTGTTTTGTCTTGTTTTGAGACAGTTCTCTCTATATTCCTAAGGCTGGTCTGGAACTCATTATGTATCCCAGACTGCTTTTAAGTACATAATTGTTGTGCCTCAGTCTCCCAGTAGTAATGAACCCAAGTGTGCCACAATATTCCACAGCCAGACATCATGGAAATGAGAGGCCAGATTTCCTGGGATGACAGACATGTATTCATGCTTGGAAATGTAGTACACACACTGGAAGGCACTGAGGTTTAGTGTAGGAAGAGGCTGTAGCTGACTGAATACTTTTCATTCAACCTGACTCATTAACATCAGACCTGATGTCACTCACCTTTAGGAAGCTTCTTTGTGGGTATTACACCCCAAAACAACATAGGATCAATTGTAAGCTTCACAGACCAAAAGATACACATTCCATCTTTATTATATAAAAATGCATGGGAAATCTGCACTCAAGAAAGTTTTATTCAATACTGAATGGAATAGATTGTAGTTTGACTACACTGGCAAGCAGTTAAGCTGGTTGTTCTTGGTATTTGGGGCCAGTACAATCTTTCATTGACTAAAACTTTCCTGCATATTTTAAGCACATTAGCTAATCATACTTGGTTCCTGTCTAATAAATGCCATTGATTCAATCTAATCATTATGACAACCAAAAATGCTCCATGGCATTTCCCAATGTTCCCATTTGTGAGAGTGGGACTTTGGGGTACAATACCAGTGCTTGGCTAGGAACCAAGTATGAAATTTTAAAAATACCATTTAAAAGAAAATCTGAAAGTGAACTTCGTAAAAAAAAAAAAAAATCAAGCATTGCTTTCAAAACCATTCATTCGCCTGTTTTAGGTTTCTTTCTTAAATGTTTAGTAAACATAAGAAATGTGTCTAGTAAAATAACTAGCTGTGATGAGGATAAAATGGCTCCTTTGAATTTCTTTCACATGTCAGAGGTGTGGAAAATGACTATGATGTTTGTTTTCTGCTGACTTCATTTGTATAATTTTCACGTTTAGATTTCAAGCTACCAAGTTGTGAAATGACCTACAGGACTGAGAAAAAATGCAACTGTGTTCACCTTCTATATTACCATGCAGAAGTTCTTTCACCCAACCAAAGGCTTGGAGACAAATAACTTGCATTGGTTACCTGGACTTCTTCTTAAGATGGACTGTCGAACAACATCAGTGCCCAGAACATTGACTTGCTTGAAACGCTTTGCCTTTTCTTCAAAAAACCATTCTCCACTTATAATCTTTAGCTGCCTGCTCATGGAGCAAAAGGAAGGTACTAAAGTTAAATTATTTCGCTTTGCATAGGTAAGTTTGCAAACCCATTTTGGTAAAAACCATGACTGTGGATAAAAGAGCTTCAATAGAAGAAATGAGGGTCAATCAAAGGCTCCATATGAGATAATGGCATCAATTAAAACCTGTTTTAGGAAGATTCATTCATGGAACATAAATGCTGGACTAGAGTAGACAACAAGACACAGACTATCACAATACTCCAGGAGAACAGTGATAGGATACATTCCTGAGCAAGGGAAAACTAACAAAGGAGGAAGCTGATTCAAAATACCTTGTTCATAATGTCTTCCTGGATTTTGTAATCAACTGAATGTTAAATATGGGCAAGAATCCTTGAAAAACCATGTACTGTTTGGGTTATGTCAACTCAATGCAAACTGTCACCTGGGAAGAGGCAACTGCAGCTGAGGAACTGCCTCTATCAGATTAGCCTTGGGCATTTTCTTGACTGATGATTGATGTGGCAGGGCCCAGTCCACTGTGGGTGGTGTTTCCTCTGGGAACTAAGACCTAAGTTATATAAGAAAGTAAGCTGGGCAAGCCATAGAGAGAAAGCCAGTAAGAAATTTTTTTCCATGGTTCCTGCTTCTGCTCCTACTTAAGTTACTGCCTCCCTCAATTGTGAACTGTGTTTGCGATATGTAAACCAAATAAACACTTTGCTCTTCAAGTTGCTTTTGGTCAATGTTTTATCACAGCAACAAAAAAGAAACTAGACCAGGTCCTATCCATCTTTTGAGCTCTACCTATGATGACTATGTGAAATCACCTCCTATCTTCCCTCTAGGAATGTCTGTGATCTCCTTTTAGGCCTTCACTTTTTTCTATGAATTATAGAAGTTTAAACTTTATCTTAGAATTATAAGTCATGTCTACTTGTCTGTTAACTCTCTGAGAGACAATCTCTATGCAACTCAACTACTTCCCCCATAGGTACTTAATAGACTGTGCTCTCAAGCAATAGTTTCTTTTGTTTTGTCATATATACTAACATATATTTGTTACTAAAATGATGGAATATATTATGGTATTTTCATTGTGCAAAAATTGCACATAAATGGTACTGATCTATACTTCTTCAAGTTATAATTTTCACTTGAATGAGTGACTACTCCTCCGTCATTTTAAGAATTTAGTTTCTTTTCGTATCTTTCACCACAAACTACATTATTATCAGTGACATGAAGGTAGGGATCTGGGCTCTCAGTTATCTAGTAGTAATATTTGGTACTGAAGTTTGTAAACATTTGTAAAATGAATCAAGAGTCCTGGAATTCAAACTATAGCAGCTGCACTACTGTAAAGCTCAGTTGGAGGCTTTCAACAAAGACATAGAACCAGAAAAGTCACTAGGCAGTCTATAATTATTTCTCTCTCTTTTTTTGGTTTTTTGAGACAGGGTTTCTCTATGTAGCTTTGGAGCCTATCCTGGCACTCGCTCTGGAGACCAGTCTGGCCTCGAACTCACAGAGATCCGCCTGACTCTGCCTCCCGAGTGCTGGGATTAAAGGCGTGCACCACCAATGCCCAGCTATTTCTAATTAAACATGAAGAAATAGCATGAGCTGAGAGTGGAAAATAGTCCTGTACTTACCAGGGCTATATAATAACAACCTTTGAATGTCATGCTAAGAAGCTAAAATGTCATTCGCGAGGCCATAGGGAATTTACACTAACATTCACACGTGATTATATAATATCTGAGAAATATATAGAGAAATGAGAGACTAGTAAACCAATTAAGGAACTAGTTGAGAAGACAAGAACCGATAAAATATAAATTAAGGACGGTATCTTGAGGATGAGACTTTGCAAGAATTAGTAAGTCTGGTATGGTGGGTGAAGAAAAGCAACTAAGACCAAAATAGAGATTTCTAGCCCCAAGAGCATCCTATTGAGATTTATCAGTTGTGCTTTAAAATCAGCAATTGGATCCCAAATATAAAATTCATCCAGGAAAAAAATATCAGCTTTATTTCTCAAAGTACTTGAAATCCGGCTTCTTAGTGTAAGAGACAAAGGCAAGATATACATTCACCATAGATCTACTACTGACAAAAATGTCAAATTGTCAACATTAGAGGAGGTATACAGTGAAAATATGACCATATGATGTATACCTCACACTCACTCCTGGGGGCTATATAACCTAATGAAAAGCACAGATTATTGAGTGGTTAATTCATAACTGTAGAAATTGCAAAATGTATCAAATCTAAGGAAGATATAGTCTATCAAAATAATAAATTGGAATTGATTATTCCTGGATATATCTCCAGAGATTTATAGGCTTATATATTATTATTTATGATAGACATACAAGTATCTGTGAAATGTTAATTTCTAATGATGTTCTTTTAAGATTACTGTCAATCAGAAACTGATATAAGTACTAATACAACCCGATTCTACAGCAAGAATTGAACCACTTATGAAGTGACTTTAAAATACCCAGATAGTCCTAGGTCATTCATGTGTATTCAAAGTAATCACATGAGATGTTGAAACCAGGGAAATTAAGTGGAAGTCAACAGAGACAGCATAGAGTTGGAAGTCACAGAGTGAAATGAGAACAATAGTGACATAGCTGAGTGCTTGAAAATCATCCAATGCTGTATATGCTAAGTCTTGTCTCTTATGTGCGTATGTGCTTATAAGGGAGTACAGAGGATATTACAGTGACAGTTTCACATGTGGAAGTCTACCATCTAAAAGAATCAGACCTCCATACTATCTTTACCATACATCTACAACTGCCAACAGTTAATGCAAATACTATTTCTACAGAACTGTTAGTCACTACCTCCTGCCATCTGTGTGAAAACAATAGCTATAATTGTATTTGTTCACTTCCAGTATGAACTTGAGTAATTTGCCATTTTTCAGAGATAATACCCTTGCCCCCTTCACTGTTTCTGGATGTAGACAGAAAGTTAATAGAAGAACAATAAACTAATACTGAATACCTACCAAGTACCAAGTAATGGGCTAGGCACTTTATATGTGCTATCTACAATCCTTGCTATGAAATGTAAGCTAGCAATGACAGTCCTCACCTTATAGACTATGAAACTCACATGGGTTAAACAATTTCCTCAAAGATATAAAGGTGTGATGGAAGATACAACATTCATACTCCATGTCTCATACTCTTTCCATTGGGCATTATCATCAGAAGAAAACTCATGTTCATCAGCTACAAGGCTTTGATGAGGGGTGAAGATGCATGGAAGCGAAAAGAAATCAATTGTCGGCAATGCTTAGCCTTTTCAATGAATGAATGTGTGTACACGTCCACATGTGTGTCCCCTGTGAGCCAAGTAGCAAGAATAATGAAGTGGTGAGAGAGGCTTAAAAAATAAATGTGGAACTCGCTATAAGATTTCAACCTGTCTACCATGTCACTGTAGTATTCAAACAACTCAAGGCTTGAAATAGACTGTTTCCTCTAAGTTGAACTCTGAAGAATGTGTTTTGACTGAAATTACAGGGTACCATACTTATTATCTGTGAACACCAATTGCTAACTATCAGAGGGTGTTAGTTTCTGGTTTTTATGTAACATTAAACTTCTGGAACTTATGTAAGTTTCCTTTATTTGAAAATTTACATAAATGCGAAGAACTTCTATTCTCTTTGGATTTGCAGGGCAAATAGTTAATCTCATTTTAAAAATATAGCAACCAAAGCATTTTTTTGTTTATCTATTATTAACTACTGGAGTCACATGTAATAAGATATGCTTTGTAAGATACACTAAGATATTATTTTCCATCTGTTAACCACAAGGAAACTAGTTAAACTTATTATTTATAAATTTTTTCACCACATAGTATACATTTATTGGATTTTTACTATTAGGGGTTGAAAGAAGAAAGAAGCAAAACACATTTTTTCCACATAGAGAGTGTGGTCAGTCTAGGTTCCTTCTTTTCCAAGCAGCAAAATATGCAAATAAATCCCCATGCATGTGATAGTGAACTGCAAACCACTTACAGGCAAAGAAAACATATTAAATGTAGTAAAGGAACAACAAAAGCAAAAATGGATCAGCTACAAAGGAAGCAGCCTCCCTCTCCAAGTCCTTACTAAAAACATTTCAGTGCTTCAGAAAGAAAACCCTGTCCAAGGTAAATGCCAATAAAGGTTGTTCTTCCAACTGATTAAAGAATGAGTCACTTCCTGACTCATCTCATCTCTTAGAGGTTAGGGTGGGAATTTCAATTTAATGGTCTATTAAACATGGAGACAGCCCAGTAGGGCTGTAATATTCTCTTAAAACAAACAAAGGGTATTCTTTGCCAATAAAATATCATTTATGCTTCCTTGTAGAAAACCACTCCATGAATAGCAAACAGGATATTTCCAATGTTGAAAGCTTTAATCCCAAAGAGCACACAAACAAGTAGCTTAAATATTAGAGAAGTATTAATATGTTTTCAGCTAAAAAAGTAAACATGGACATTCATATATTAAATACTCATATAAACTTCCATACTATACAACCTAACTATAGACAAATTGGAGAAGTATAAGAATGATACATCAAAAGCTATTTTCACTTTAGACTGTCCAAAATAATAAAGAATTTCTTTAATGGGTTCAAAAAATAACATAATAATCTTATGTTTTACATTAGACTATGAAGCCAATGAAGGCATTCCATGTTTCCCTTTCCTTGTATCTTAGCCCATTTTATACTAATAGGCTAACAACAAATGTACATAAGGGATGGACAGATGTGTGGATGAATAGATCTATTAGTCAAATAGATTGTTGAATTGATTAAGTCAATGTTTCACTAATAAAAAGAAGACAATTGATTGAGAAGTTTTTTATTCATATACTAACACTTCCTAAGAAAAGCACCCTATTCAACATCTTAGTATTTATGTTTGTATCTTCTTATAACAACTTGTATTTTCCTGTGATGGGTAGATATTTACTTTGTTTAAAGGGCAGATGTACTTGTCATGCTCTGTTTTTCACCCCAACTTCATGTTCCCAATAGAATAAAATTATATTTGTTCTATTTTTCTTTCTCTAATTCCAGCCTGATATGCTTTAAGTAGAAGACATTCATTCATCCATTTATCATTTCATTATCTCGCTTATTCTTCCATTACTCATTTAACAAATACATGTGGAGTACCTACTTTGGGCATTCCTTTAGGCATGAGAGAACATCATCAGTGAACAACTCAGATTATTTTTAAATCTCCTGTCTTCATGATAATGGAACTTATAGTAGAGGAAAATAAATAAGGAATATGATAAATAAATCAAATATGTAGCACATGTGTTCTAAGTGAGAAGCACAGGAAAGGATTCTTTCATTTTGGGTAGGCAGTTTCTATGACAATCTCCAAATTAGACTCAACATATTAAGACTTAATTTCTTGTTAATATACCCTAAAGAGAATCTGACTCCTGCCTTTCAGAGGAAAGATACAGTGAATTAGATTCTTATTTACCATCTATATTATTTAGCAAATGAATTGATTACAAAAACATAAGGCCACAGATCTTGTGATTTAGTAATTAGAACTAGTATAGACACATTAAAGTCAAATTTTGTCTTCTTATATTGAAGCCATAGGCTCCATATAACAGAAAAGGGGGTTTTGAGTCTTAGGCCTTCTGTCCTTTTGTCAGAACAAATGAGGGTCTGGGATAAGAGAATGAACAGAAATAGGATTTATTGGATAAGAATTGGAGAAATAGTTACAGAAAAATTTCTCATTAATCCTGGAAGATTTGTGTAAGCAAATTCATCAAAATCAGAAACAAGACAATATTTCCCACTCTCCCCATACCTATTCAATAGTACTTGAAGTCTTAGCTAGCGAAATAAGACCACTGAAGGAGATCATGGGGATACAAATTGGAAAGGAAGAAGTCAAATTATCTTTATTGACAGATGATATGATTGTATATATGTGACTCTAAAAATTCTACTGGGGATCTCCTACAGATGATAAACACCATTCAAAGTTGCTGCATACAAAAGTAACTAACAAACATCAATAGTCCTCTATAAAAACAGACAGGTGGACCAATGGAATTGAATGAAAGACCCTGATATCAATCCACACACCTATGAACACCCAATTTTTGACAAAAAGCTAAAATTATAAAATGGAAAAAGAAAGCATCTTCAACAAATGGTGCTTGCATAACTGGATGCTGACATGTAGAAAAAGTCCAAATATAACCATATCCATACACATGCACAAAACTCAAACCCGAATGAAACAAAGACCTCAACATAAAACTAACCACACTGAACCTCATAGAAAATAATGTGGGAAGTAGCCTTGAGTACATTGGCACAGGAGACCACTTCCTAAATATAACACTAGCAGCACAGACAATGAAAACAGCAATGAATAAATGGGACTTCCTCAAACTAAGAAGCTTCTGTAAAGCAAAGGTATAGTAGTAAATTACCAATACAGAGTCAGGTAGAAATATAAGGGTATTTAATAGGGAAAAGCCTTACTTACAGAGCGAACCAGCCAGCCGGTGGTAGTCTGTACAGCAAGAAGCAAAGAGAAACCGAAACTGAAACGCAGTCCCCCTACTCACTCTGACCACGCCCTCACAAGCCCTCAGGTACTCCTGTAGCCAGCCCCTAAGAAGGCGTGGCTACAGCTTCCCCTACACAAAGGACATGGTCAACAAGACAAAATGACAGCCTACATGATGGGAAAAGACCTTTACCCATGCCACATCTGACAGAGGACTGATCTCAAAAATATACAAAGAACTCAAGAACCTAGACATCAAAGGACCAAATAATCCAATAGAAAAATGGAATACAGATCTAAAATGAGAACTCTCAACAGAGGAATCTCAAATGGCCAAAAGACACTTAAGGAAATGCTCAACATCCTTAGTCGTCAGGGAAACGCAAATCAAAACAACTCTGAGGTTCCATCTTACACCAATCAGAATGGCCAATATCAAATATTCTGATGATAGTTTATGCTGGGGAGAATGTGGAGAAAGGGGAGCACTCCTCCATTGCCAGTGGGAGTGCAAACTTGTACGGCTGCTTTGGAAATGAGTATGGCAGTTTCTCAGAAAATTGGGAGTCAATCTACCTCAAGACCCAGCAACACCACTTTTGGGCATATACCCAAAGGATGCACACTAACACCAGAGGACATTTGCTCAACTATGTTCATAGTAGCATTACTTGTTGTAGCCAGAACCTGGAATCAACCTAGATGCCCCTCAACTGAACAATGGATAAGGAAAATGTGGTACACTTACACAATGGAGTACTATTTGGTGCTCAAAAGCAATGACATCTTGAAAGTTGCAAACAAAGGACAGAAATAGAAAAAAGCCACCCTGAGTGAGGTAACCGAGACCCAGAAAGACAAATATAGCATGTACTCACTCTTGAGTGGATATTAGAAATAAAACAAAGGACAACCAGCTTATAGGCCACAACCCCAGAGAATCTAGATAACAAACAGGACCCTAAGAGAGACATACATGGATCCGCCTAGGAAGGGGCAAAGGACAAGATCTCCTGAGTAAATTAGGAGCGTGAGGAACATGGGGGAAGGTGTAAGGGGAATGGGGAGGAGGGAGGGGGTTGGGATAAATGTATAGCTCAATAAAAATGGCAAAAATATCATCAGCCCTCCTATATACAAATGACAAATGGCCTGAGGAAGAAATCAAGGTAACAACACCTAGCACAATAGCCTCAAAAATATAAAATATCTTGGGGGTAACTCTAACTAAGCAAGTGAAAACTTGTATGATAAAAACTTCAAGTCTTTGAAGAAAGAAATTGAAGAAAATATCAGAATATGGAAAGCTCTCCCATGCTCCTGAATTGGTGGGACCAACATAGAAAATATGGTCATCCTGTCATACATCAATTAATGATTTAACATAATCCCCACCAAAATTCCAACACAATTCTTTACAGACCTTGACACAAGCTGATGTCATCTGAGAGGAGGGAACTTCAACTGAAAAAAAATACCTCCATAAAACCCAGCTGTAGGCAACCCTATAAGGCATTTTCTTAATTAATGATTGATGGGGGAGGGCCCAACCCATTGTGGGTGGGGTAATTCCTGGGCTTGGTCGTCCTGGGTTCTATAAGAAAACAGGCTGAGCAAGTCATGGGGAGCAAGCCATAAGCAGCACCCCTCCATGGCCTCTGCATCAGTTCCTGCCTCCAAGTTCCTGCCCTGTTTGAGTTCCTACACTGACTTCCTTCAGTGATGGACTGCAATGTGGAAATTTCAGCCTAATAAACCCTTTATTACCCAATTTACTTTTGTCATGGTGTTTCATTGCAGCAATAGAAACTAAAATAGAGATGGAATCCCAGCTGGCCATTTCCTGTCACTAAATGAAGCTTCCAGTACTGAGACTTGGTTACATTCAATTGGATTGTTGACCAAAGGCAGTGGTTCTCAACCCTCCTAATGCTGTGACCCTTTAATACAGTTATTTATGTTATGGTGAACCACAACCATAAAATTAATTTTCTACTACTATGAATCATAATGTAAATATCTGATATCCAGGATACCTGAAATATGACTTCCAAAGGGGCTATGACCCACCCACAGGTTGAGAACCACTGGCCAAATGGGTCCAATGGAAACTCCAAACAATCCAGCCTGTTACCAAGGCAGTAGGTTGCTCTCCAAAAACTGAAAGCAAGGTCCCATTGTTGAAGACAACACCCACACAACTCATTGCACATGGAGATGTCAAGCTGATGCCTACATAGAACCATCACACTTAGATCCTAGTGCAGTGGTTGTCAACATGTGGGTTGCAAACCACTTTGGGGTTAAATGACCCTTTAAAAAGGGGTCACCTAAGACAATTAGAAAACATGGACATTTACATTATGATTCATAGCAGGAGCAAAAGTAGTTATGAAGTAGCAAATAAAATAATCTTATGGTTGGGGGTCAGCACAACATGAGGAACTGTATTAAAGGGTCGAAGTGTTAGGAAGGTTGAGAAGCACTGATCTAAACTGAAGCATAATGGGGAATCTGCCTCCCTTTGTTCTTTTTGATGAACAGCTAGGCCTAGAGAACAATGAATAACTGTTCCACCTCAGCTGAGGCATACAGCACAGGATGTTTGCTGCTCATCTTGCCAGTTATCTCACATGCTTAAGAAGGTCAAGAGAATTCTATCTATGCCTTTTGAGAAGCCATGTAGCATCTTGAAGGTCTTATAGAAAAGAAAATACATGACTGGCTTTTAAATACAGGGAGACACTGATTTCATTAGGCCTCTGATTTTATTATGCTTCAGGGTTGGTTTTTGAAATACTGTTCCCCACTTTTATGTCTGTTTCTACCTTTTGCTCTCCCACTGAACACTCCTTTATCTCTGTCTCTGTGCCCGCTTCTATCTTTCTCCTTGTTTCTGTCTTTCTATCTCTAATACGCGCATGCGCCTGTGCGAGTACACACACACACACACACACACACACACACACACACACACACACACACACACACACACACCTGTGAAGACTGTAACTAGACTGTGCTTTTAAATCTACTCTCAATTTAAAATTCTTTTCCTCATTTCTTACTTTCCTCATTCAAATCTTATCAGTCACCAAATATGGATTTTGCACAGAAAGGCAGGAAACTCACGCGACTTTTGCACAGACAGTGCACTTCCAGCTGCCACCAAGGCCTGTGACTCGACACTCACTGCACACCCTGAGTGCGCACACTTGGCATGGATCTCCCCGGTCAAAGATGAGGCCAAGGTTTTTCTGACAGTGAACACAAACTCTACTGGTCTCTTGTTGAGTCTTCCCACTTCTACGCTTTGCCTCTAAAAGTTCATTTTTCAGCTTCCTGGTAAGAGAAAAAGTCACATTAAAAATGAAGAAGAGGATTGACAAGATTACTTGGTGGGTAAAAGCTCTAGCTGTGAAACAAGTTCAATCTCTCGGACCCACATGGTAGGACAGAGAACCAATCCCCTCAAGTTGTCCTCTGACGTCCACATCACATGACAGATATGGCATATGTGCGTTATCCCACCCCCAATACACAAGTAAATACATATGTGTAACCAAAACCTTCTCACAGGAGCACAGCCTTCTTTATTTACAAATATTTTCATAATTGAATCAAGGAATCAGAGCCAAATAGTTCCAGCCAATACAATTTCTCCATCCAGAGTTAATGATCTTTTGAAATTGGCTGTTGAATAAGCATATGTTTTACTTTTGCCATCTTCCACTAGCACTGGTTTTCATCAATGTTTATTTATTTGTTTAGGATACCTTTGATATTATAATCCTGGAAGTGTTCTCTATGTACCCACATTGGATAAGAATAAAGACACTCAGCCTTGTTATTTCTTCTCTTGAATGAACCTAGAAGAGTATAACTACAAACATATTCTACCATCTCATTTCTACATACTTCTGCTTAGCATGGAAGAGTTTCAAACAATGCACATTGACATTTTTGTCACAACACACCTATGCTTGAGTCCAGGACACAACATAAATTAGCTGGCCAACTGCAGGCAACGATTTATCCACTTAATTTAAAGTCTCCTTTTGTAAAATAGGAATAATTACATTCTTCAGTCATTGTCTGTATGAGATAATGAAAATAAAGTCTGTAGCATGAGGTATTATGTATGTGCCACTTTCATATCCTCCTTTAAAAACCATTTGACAAGAAATGTGTTTATCCATCCTTTAGAAACTGGGAATTGCAAGAATAGTCCTTTTTCGAGAAATAGCACTTAGGAAATTCTTGGGCATACTTATCAGGATCCGCTTTACTGGATCAAAATCTGCTTTTTATCAAAATATCCAATAGATGATAGTATGAGAAGTACAGATTTGGAACGTGGTTCTCTAACTTGTCTAGACACTGGAATAGCATGGAAATACTGCTGGCTAAGCCTCATGCCCACAAACTTGAATGCTATTGGTTTGGGAGGTGGCCTGGGAAATGTTATGTCTAAAGTGTCTTTATTTGTTCTGGTACAGTGCAAGGTTTAGCAAACACTGCTCTAGAAGATTGGCCTGCTCCCATTTTAATATTTTACAGATATGCCATTCCTTTGGGTTACTGGTCTCTTATCTTGTCTTCAGTACCCAGAAAGAAAACCTGGAAACATTCCACATCTTTCATATGATTCTTTTTCCACATTTATGATATTTTTTGGCAGATTCACCCAGACTATCATCATCTTGGGTACAAAAGGATGACTGTATTTATTTGAGCACATGCTCAGGGTCTAACTTGGTTATAATGCAGTTAAATAGTTGAAGGTAATAATTATTTCTTTTGTGAAGTCTTATGAATCTACACTGGTTCATGCATAGTGTATTGTGGTGGAATCAGTGAATGCTATTAATAGTGAATACATATTAATAAGAATAAAATATTTTAAAGATAATAAGCAGACAGATAGAACCAGAATCCAGAATTTTTCCTTCTTAGCCCAATGAGAGAATCATAAGTCAAGAATTTTAAACTGAAGAATACGTTTTCCAAAATTATTGACATTTTCATAATTCAGCATGTGTTAGGTAGGTTATCAGACATAAAACAAGCTTGGAGGACACTGAGGATGGATGCTTCCATCATAGTCAACTTTGTTTCCCTGGTAACATTAGACAGAAAAGCATCACAGTTGCTGCGTCTCTACGATTTAAAATACTTCATGAACAGGACTTTGTTTATGGCTCGTTAGAAGAAAGCTAATACGTCTTGGTCAAAAGATCAAAATATGAGTTCTACTTTGGGCCCTGGGTGGAAACATTCTGACATATACAATGTCATCACCTCCTTTAAGAGTTAATCCAACTGGGCCTATCAGTCAGGAAAGCTAATTCAAATGAAAACAGGCTAAAGAAAGAAGAATAATTATCCCTTTTATGAAATAATGTACTTATATACATCTGGATTTCCCCCACCCCAAGATCTGCTGCTTATAGATCTTCACTGCTGTATCTACTCACTTTTCTGAGGTCTAACCCCCAAAGAATAATTCATTCCTTACCTCTTCTGGAATACCAACTGAACTCCTAACAATGCTTTCCCTGACATTCCGTGTATACCTTTCATTTTCATGAGGAACCCCATCTCCATTTCCAGAGCTGTTTATAGTCCACCACACTGATTCTAAGTCAAAGGTAGAAATTTCTCTCTCCTCCATTTCCCCCTACTGTTGTTTCCCTCTTATGCTAATATGATGGACCTCCAGTCTCATTCTGAGTCTGTTTTAAAATTCTTTTATCAGGGGCTGGAGAGACAGTTGAGCAGTAAGTTCAAGTACAGCTCTTGTAGAGGACCTGAGTGCAGTTTTCCAAACCCACACTGAGCAGCTCATGACTTCTTATAACTCCAGCTTTAGGTCATCTGATGCCGTCTTCTGTCCTCTGCAAACATCTACACACACATGCACATATCAACACACACACACACACACACACACACACACACACACACACACACACACACATAATAAAAATAAAATATTTTTAAAACACAATCTCTCTTGTCAATAACATGAAAAACCGACCAAAGGAGACTACAATCGGCTGTTAACAAAATGAGTGAATATAGGACACTTACCAAGGACTTCCATTATGTTTCATGTTACTCAGATGGGGACAAATTACCCAAGTGGTACAACAACAACCAAAGAGAACAATTATGTCCTCACTGTCATGTCCATCTAAACACAAATGATAAGAGCCCAACAGCACAGTTTTTCCAAATTTGTGCTTTAGTGTTTACAATTTGTTTTTATGTCTTCTACCAGAGCTCCTGACTCAAAGTTGAAAATGTTTTTAGGTACTTGTGAAATGTGTAGGCTTTAAGTTTATCGGAATGGGTTCTCACTTGAAGAAGTCCACTGTATGATTTGTGAGAGCCCAACAGTTGTTAGAATCCTTCAGGGCCCAGGAGTAGTAGGCCTTTTTTATCTCCGTTTTCCAATGCTCTCTTGAATTCTCAGTAGCTGTAACTGTCTGATAGAGACCTGCATACAGACTAGACATAGTAGCTAATGTTTGCTGGGGTAGAGGGACCCACAAAATCCCACCCTGTCCTGTCAGGTAAATATTGCTATGGATAGTGACGTTTTCTTTAATGGTGTGACCACCGGTAAAGTGCCTATGGTCCCAAGTAATCATACTAAAACTCTTTGGTTCATTAATCTAGACTTGGGTGGAATCTTTTCTTTGGTATGTCATTGATGTACTATCCATGGTGAGTAGAGTTTGTTTCCCCAGAAAAAGTTGATGTAATAACTGATAAAGATACAAGTAATTGAAATAATCAGAGGACAACAACCCTTGAGAGTAACCTTTTGTGAATATGTTGGTGGATCAAAGTAACAAGCAGAGTAGAGAGGGGGTTGGAATGTATCCTAAAGGGAAATTCTCTCCTGGAAAAAATATACCATTGGGTACTCAAAGTTTAACCTCTTATCAGCTCCTTTTACTAGAATAGCTGGGACTCCTTGGGGGAAGTTATAGCCACATACAGGTCAAACATTTGCTTTCCATTTTTTTGTGCTTTACTTAACAGTCACTTATTTAACCCAGAAAATGGTTTCTTAGCCTGAAAGGACTTGGGACTCAGTATAGATAAGGCTAGAGGAAAGCAAGTATACAAGGGTCTTAGTTGGGCAATTCCAAATACAATTTATGTTTATGATGCCAACTCTCTCTCAGATACGCTACAAAATCTGGAAAGGTTTTCACAAGTTGATATAGAAATATAAAAGAGCTTGATGATTTTTTAAGCTTTTATTAGACATTGAATTCAATCATGTCTATACTAATCCCTGTTAAGTACACAGTCATTTTTTCAGAAATTCTTGAGGCAGAAGGGTAACTGAAAAGACATGCCACTCTGTTCTGTGTTGCTGTAATAAGATACACACAAAGTATTTCATAAAGAATGGGTGTTAATTTCTTATCATTTGGGAAGCCGAGAAGTCAAACATCAGCAGGCTGTCAGCCCCTTAGCAGTGTAAATCTGTAATCCCAGCTAATTGGACAGAAGGATCACAAATTCAAAGCCTAACTTAAATGAATTCAAGGGCATCTTGTATTTTAGAGGCCATATCTCAAAATTAAAAGGGAAAAACAGAGGACTGAGGCTATACCTTAGCAGCAGAGTGCTTACCTAGCATGTTCAAAACCCTGGGTTCAATATTCTGTACCTCAGTATGGAGGGGATTGTGTGCTAATATCTGCCTGTGGCCTTGTTGCTGTGTCACTCACAGCAAAAGTAGAAGGGCATGAGGGTGTCAAGAGAACATGAGAAGGCTTCTAAACTACTGTGATAACAAACTCACTGTCAGAATAATGATGAAGACATAGATCCGTTAATGAGGAGGGCAGAATGAGCCCCGATGATTTAAGCCTCTCCTATTAGACTCCTACTTCTAAATATGATGTATTGGGCATTAAGTTTCCAACACACCAGCATTTGTATTCTTATTTTGTGTATGAGTGTTTTGCCTGTGGGTATGTACATGTATCATGTGTGTGCCTGGTGCCTAAAGAGGTCAGAAGAGGACTTCATATCTTCTAGGACTGGAGTTATGGATGCTTGTGAATCACCATGTGGGTGCTGCAAATCAAAGCTGGGTACTCTGCAAAAGCATCAAGTGCTCCAAATCTGTAAGCCACCTCTCCAATGCCCCCATCACAAGAGTATTGAATGATATAATCAAACAATAGCAAATAGTAATTAGAATTCGTGAAAACATGTTAAATTGGACAAAATGGTACTAAGAGGAAGGGGAGTATGGGAAGCTAGAAAAAAGGGATAAACTTAGAAGTGTATCTGTTCTCTGCTCAAGCAGCCAGCTCTTAGAAATCAAGGTGGCGTTCATTTATATGTGCATGACTATAGTAGCCTCTGGAGGACACCCAAAGAAAGTGAACTTCTGGCCTGCTGTCTCAGTACCTCCTCTTCTCTCTCACAAACAGAAAAGCCATGCTCAGAAGCCATAAATGCTTCTGGATCTAAGAACCAGGCTTTATGGTTTTTTTTTTTTTTCCAAGAAACCCTGAGTTAGGCAGTTGCTTCAATTAGTTTAGATGGAAAATAGCATCTTCATCTTTTTGCTTTTCTATGCACAAAATATGTCTTATTCTTGTGCAAAATGACCAGGCAGTTCCAGCATTGTAGCTTTGCTTAGGGCAGAATGAGGCAGTATGTGCTTAGGTGCTTCTGTTCATGGGTCTTCACAGAGAAAAATCTACTTCGGAAATCCTCCCAAGACACTTCCTGGATTTGACCAGATGGTGTCACATCATTACCAAGTAGTTACAAGGGAGGCTAAGAAATTGACACTCGAGCTTGTTTTGTGGAAGTGAGTAAAGAATATTGGGTGAAGGATAATTCCCCTTTCCTGAGGAATTATGTGTTGTGTTATATTGTGAATTCCCCTCTGTTCTGAAGACAGACAGACAGACAGACAGACAGACAGACAGACAGACAGACAGACAGCTAACTGCAATTCATTTTATGCCTCACTTCACAATATCCCTATGTTTACTTTACAGGAAAGAAAATGAAAAGACCAGAATCAGACTCCGGGTCACACAAACACTCAGACCTGGGTGTTCTGCTTCACTACATGCATCATAAACTCTCTTTTTAAATTTCAGTGATGGTTAAAAGAAGGGTCCTAGCTGGCTTGGGGTCACTCATTTAATTGCTACCACATCCCTTTGAGATCAAAACTATCAAGCTATGTCACTTTCCCACTCTATCACCATGCTCACTAGTATTTTTTCCACATGACACAAGCCAGGATTATCTGGGAAGAGGAAATGACAATTGAGAAAATGCTTCCATCAAATTGGCCTATGGGGGTTATGTATTTGATTAATGATTGGTATGGGAAGACCCAGAGCACTTTGGGCAATGTTATTCCTGGACATCCTTAATCTACAAGAAAGCAGGCTGAGCAAGCCATGGGGAACAAGCCAGTAAGCAGCACTCTTCCATGGTCTCTGCATCAGCTCCTGCCTCCAGGTTCCTGCCTTAAGTTCCTACTATGATGTCCCTGGATGATAGACTGTAAGATGTAAACTGAGATAAAACCTTTCCTCCTCAACTTCCTTTTGGTCATGGTAGTTATCACAGCAATACAAAGTAAATAAGACAGTTTCCTTAATTTTTATCATCTATTACTTAATCACTTCACTCATCCTTTGAATATTTCTACACTATCATCTCCCTTCTATGTCAACAAAACAACTGACAAACATATCAGGCCCTAATATTTGGAACTTGTAAACATCACATCCTAATGACAGAGAGAAAGAAATGGTTCGGATTTGAATAGGTGGGGAAGGGAGGTGGATAAGAATAGACTCATGAGAGGGAAAACTACCACCAGAATATATTATATTATTTTTTCAATTAAAAATCTTATAAATTAAAAAAGAAAAAGACTGCTTTCAAATAAAACAAGATCAAGGATCTTGAGATTAGAAAATTATCCTGGATTACCCAGATAGGCCAATTTAACCACAAATATTCTTTCAATAACAATAATAGAAAAAGATATGGTATAGATTGATGAGGGCAAGAAATTCATAGGAGAAGCCACTGTGACAAGAGAGGTAGAAACTGATGCAATGTGACCACAGCCAAAGAATGTGAGGAAACACCAGAATAAAGGATTGTGGGACAAGATTCTGCTGAAGATGTTCTGGATTAAGTAATGTTATCCAAACATTTGATTTTTAAGCCAATGATAGTTAACTTTGTAGTTCTGGTTCTTAGAGGAGTGAAAATAAATTCACCTTGCATAAAGCCACAAGGTTTGTGATAATCTGTTATAAGAGACACCAGGTATAAATATGCCCTCCTATGAGCCTAATTTCTATAAGACTATAACATTTTTGTGAATAACAAATTCAACACACTGGGTTCTCAGGAATTTGGCCTGCTCATATTTGACTTCACTTCCAATTATTTGTGTGGATAATACACTGTCACAGCCTTGGGAGTTGTCATCTCTAGGAAGGACATTATATTAAAAAATCATGAATTTAAATATCTTACGTTCTCAGACTAGATATTTTTCCAAGCTCATTTACTTATGACTCTATCACTTCTTCATATCCCTCTGTCCTCCTCTTAGGCCACTTCCTCTAGGAACCCTGACTGTGGAAGCTCTGCCTGCACTGTGTATCTCCTGCCCCGCAGACCTAGAGTCAGAAGCCTACCTTATGGTGATGCATGTATATTAAATAGGTTGAATGGATAAGCAATAGTCATTATATGTCATCAGCCTCATATGAAGAAGCAGTCATAACAAATGAAAAAAATGACTGACCTATCTTAAAATGCTAAAGGCAGTGATGCCCTTTCAACATCAACAGGCCCAGGTCTTTAGGAGAAGAGCAGAGAGGAGAGGAGATAGAAGAGGAAGGGGAAGAGAAAGCCCCCTGTTGTATGAACTTTTTTGAAGAAATATCCACAAATGTCTATTTGGTACAGATAGGGCACCAGCAATAGAAGCCAACTGTTCTACTCAAGTGCAGCTTGGTGAACTAGGAATTTAATTGAGACTACTTACTAGAGCACAGGTGAGAGGTTACTAACAGGAGTGTGGACAATGTATGGGAGGCTACCTACTAAAATTCTCTGTCTGTCTGTCTGTCTGTCTGTCTGTTCTCCCTCACCCATTTTCCCTCCCTCCTTCCCTCTCTGAAACTGCTGCCTACCTATCTTCAAGACACAAGGGCATTATAAATCCCTCCCCACAGACGTGCTCAGAGGAGATTGTTCCACAATACCTATCACTATCTTTCTTCCTATGCTTCACTGTAGTAGACTGAAGCACTTGTATATTTAGAGGCATGAGGAAAGAAGACAGTATTAGAGAATGTGTACTTAAAAAGAGAAGAATGTTTAAGCTAGTCGGAATATTACCTCGAATAAAGCTGTTTAAAACTGGGTCCACCATATAGTTTCAGTTAGAATTTTGAAAATGTACGTGCTCAGTTTTCTTTCCTTCTAAATTAATTCTCATTTATTCTGCATGGAACAATCTGTGTCATTGAACAATAGCTTTTTAAAATATTTCTCAAATAATTTTGATCTGCTTAAAATTCGTCAGTGGTTAGTTACTCTTTATAGTTTGAATGAAAGCCACACCCCTTCCTATGCCCTATACAATTCTTCCTAATGTGGCCCTTGCTGTCACTTCCTTTTTCTAGTCTTCTCCCTTTTAGTCACTATATCCTGGCAACAAAATGCTACTTCCAGTTTAATAAATGAACAAACTTCTTTCCCAGCTCTCATGGCATCTGTGAATATTGTTTCTTTTGCCGAGTGTTCCTTCCCTCTCTGCTCCAGGATATAACACTTTTAACAAATATTCCCCATGTTCCCTATGAACAAGTTATGGGTATGGTTATGGAATTTGTATAGCTTATGAAATATGGTATGGGATTTTACACAAAAGCTTTATGATCAAGGACATCATTTGTATTTTTAGAGAGAAAACAATGTCTAAAACAGTATCTGCTCGCCGGGCATTGGTGGTGCATACCTTTAACCCCAGCACTCGGGGGCAAAGGCAGGCAGATCTCTGTGAGTTCGAGGCCAATCTGGTCTCCAGAATGAGTGCCAGGATAGGCTCCAAAGCTACACAGAGAAACCCTGTCTCGAAAAAAATAAAAACCAACAGTATCTGCTCTATACAAGTCTGAACTGTGATCTGAGGATGTTGTGAAGTAACATCCTCAGCCCACCTTGGAATGGATATGTAGTGAGGTTTTGTTGTTGTTATTGCAACACAACTTAGGGTACACTGACTAATAATCAGTTTAAATTTCAACATGGCTGGCTGGTCATATCTCAAAAATATTTATTTTACTTTATATGAATGGTGTTTTGTCTGCATGTGAATATGTATACCACACGCATGCAATGCCCATGGAGGCCAGAAAAGGTTTCAGATTCCCTGGAACTAGTTATAGATGGTTGCAAGCTGTCATGTGGGCACTTGGAATTGAACCAGTGCTATTAACTGCTGAGCCGTCTCTCCAGCAATTATATATATATATATATATATATATATATATATATATATATGAGACAGGGTTTCTCTGTGTGGAGCCTATCCTGGCACTCTCTCTGGAGACCAGGCTGGCCTCGAACTCACAGAGATCCATCTGCCTCTGCCACCCGAGTGCTGGGATTAAAGGCCTGCACCACCAACGTCTGGCCAATTATATATTTTTTTATTTCTTGTTTATTACTGCTTTTCAAGAGAGACTATCTCTGACCACCAAATCTACAATTGGTTCCTATCTTATTTTTATCCAGAATATGTTTAGGTTCTTCACACAACTTACCATACCTTTCAAACCAAATCTTTATTTGGATGCTTTTCCTGTTTGTCTCCCCATGTTTCTAAAGTGGTTTCATGTTTCTATAGGACATACATTGCAAAGGGATAAGAATATAGACATAGAGGAAAGATTAAATCTCTTATATAGTTTTGCATGTTTCAGCATGTAACTTAGTACCTGAGACATAAAAGATATCACTTGTTGGACAAAATAGAAGGAAGTTTAAGCAAAAGTAAGAGAGCAAGAAACAGAGTGGATGAAGTGAAGAAAGGAGATGGGAGAGGAGGGATGACAGAAAAGGGAGAGAGGAAGTCTGGTTGTCTAGCCATGAGCATCATATTACTAATTATCATTAGGCATTCCAATGAGGCTTTCTCAGTTTCAGTCACTCCAGGTTGAAAATAAAAATAATAGTTCCCTTCCCGTCTCCCTCTTGTCTTCCTGAACCTTATTTTAAATGCCTATATGTATATAAAATAAAGGAAATGCAATAAATTTTGACAATTGATTTTCGAAACTACAAGCAAGTTTAAAAACAGTAACCAAACAAGAACAAGTATTTTTCCTTAAGTTCTTATTTCTTCCTTGAGATTGATATAAGACCTAAGGACTAATCTTGAATCAAGAAATAAGATTTCAAGGCTCTGGGACATTAAAAGGTAAGGACTCCAGACCCCTGCCTTAATAAACAGTGTAATAGACCTGCCACTACACCTAGAATTTTACATTAGTGAAGATATGTGGAATATTTCCACATTGTTTAAGTCATTATCATACTGTCATTTGTAGCTAAATATCTTTCCCAGCAAATCCAATAAAGGCTCAATAAATATTAGCTCTTGCACTGTCTACTTGTAAGCTCGTGGGATATTCTTCAGCCTCTGCTATAGTGCCTTCAAATTCAAGCAAACTTAAATCCTTGTCTAGAGCTCAAGTTCAAACTCCATTAAGAAAGCAAAATTGATGGGACTGATTAAATGCATGGCAAACCAGTCACAAGACAAGGTACACAGAAATCAATACACACAGGCAGAATAATATATCAGCAGCCTGATAATGACTACTGGCCAGCTCCTAACACTCCTTCCTGTGTTAAATTCAGGCACAGTGCCACTCTAGAGCTGTTTCATTGTGATTGTAGAAAATTCAGGGTGGATGGCCTCTCCTTCCTGTACTCTGAATTCAAAAATGTTAGCTTTTACACCCATGAAATATTACTAACATAGCTGCCTACACAAACATGAGCTGAACAAGGACAACACAATAGGCCAGACAAAGTGCATAAGAGAAAAAATAAGAGACACAGCCTTGCACAAAGAACTACAGGCAGCAAAGTGATGCTGAGAGAAATAGTTTTTCTCATAGAAAGGCACACCATTTAGTTATTCAGTGCAAAATGGTCAGCCCTGACCTGAAAACATATACACAAGTAACATTATATAAACAAAGCAGATTATATTTAAGAATTCATTTGTGTATACACACATATTTGCATGGAACAAAACTCAGTGAAAAGAGAGGGATGAATTTGAAAAAGAGCAAGGTTGGGTACATGGAAGGGTATGGAGGGAGGAAAGGGAAGGGAGAAACAATATAGTTATATGGTAATCTCTAAAATATTAAAAAACCATTAGTTTTTGTTTGTAGAAGGTATGGCCCAGTGGTAGAGCACTTGCTAACCATACATGAGGCCCTGGATTCTATCTCAAGCACCACAAAAGAAAATAACCCTAAGCTAGACAGACATATACTACCTTTTTGTTTTGCTAGCAGCTTCTGTGTGTATGATAGAATACCAAACAGTACAGTGTATAGCCACAACAATGGCATGCACTCTTCTTTAGGTGTCAAGACATTTGACAACTATGACAAAGGCATGGTTCCCATTTTAGAGTAAAAAAAGCAGAAAGGCAGCTTGCTGCTGGTCAGGATTCAGATCCAGAATCTGGTATTTATAACAAACAAGCAAACGGTGCCCTTCCCATACACTAGCCTCCTCTTACAGGCTCTATGTTTATTAAATTGCTCTGCTCAGCAAGGACACTGGGCTTGTGAATGCTGTGTCTTCTAGCTGTGCAAAGCCATGCTGAGCACCCTCAAAGGTAAGCCTTAAAAAAACAAGAAAGCTTTCTTTTGCTGGCCTAGTTCTACTATACAGCATCTTCCCAGGTTGAATCTTGTCACAAACTGTCTCATGACAAATATCGCCTAAAGAGTTGCATTTTAGTAAACACCACAGTCATTCTAATAAATTACCTAGAGATTGTGATTAGTATTCAGATCAAAGCCCATTAAATGATAAACACCCCTGGCAGTGGGACAAGGATCTATCCCTAGTGCATGAAATGGCTTTTTGTAGCCCATTCCCTATGGTGGGATGCCTTACTCATTGTTGATGCTTGGGGGGGGGAGGCTTGTTCCTGCCCCAACTTGGCATGCCAGACTTTGTTGATTCCCCATGGGAGGCCTTACCCCCTCTGAGGAGTGGATGAGGGGTGGGAAGGGAGGAGGTAGGGGGAGCAGGAGGAGAGGGAAGGGGAATTGTGGTTGGCATGTAAAATCAATATTTTTTTTTTAAAAAAAGTGTATCACAAACCTTTGGGACACACATGACATTTAAATACTAGGGGGGGAAATAATATCAACACCCTCTGAGGATTGGGAGAAAGTTTGAACCAAGATTTAGATGAAAAGAAAAGACTCTTTGATAGAAGTACCACAGAACAGGATGGCAGTGGTTCCTGTCCAATTCCATGTCTGGAGGTTGTCTTCAGAAAAGAAAGCAATCTGAAATTCACACATCTATAGATGGTATGAAGTAATTCCTAGCAGCATAAAGCTTAGTGCCTAGTAATACACTAGGAGTCCCCCCCAAATCCTGTGAAAAGCTAGACAGTGGGCATCTTCCCTAGATTTATGTCAATGTAATACAATCTAGAATCATTTGGGAAGTCTCTCAGTTGAGAAAAGGCTTCCATTAAGACTCATCTGTATACAAGTTTGTAGTGAGTTTTCTTAATTTGTAATTGCTATGGGAGGGCCCAGACCATTGTGGATGGTGCCAACCTTGGGAAGTTGGTCCTGGGGTGTATAAGAAAGTAAACTGAGCAAGCCTTGAGGAGCAATTCAGTAAGCAGAATTCCTCCATGGTTTGATTCTTACCTCCAGGTTCCTGCCCTGAAACCTGATAGACTGACCTGAGAATTCTAAGATGAAATAAACCCTTTCCTCCCCAAAGTGCTTTTGATCATTGCCTTTTAACCCAGCAATAGAAACTCTAAGACAACTGGCACCCCACCCCACACATAGGCAAATAAGTAAAAGAGTAATAATACTGAAAAACAGTAGAATTAAGAGAAATAGATAAAACCACAAGAATACAAGGAAGAGTGTGACTAATGAATGCCCTATCACTACAAAAAAAAAAAGAGCCCAAAGAATCATTATGGATATTCAAGACACTCGAAATGTGCTGGTATGCATACTGCAAATATGTGATGGCATTCTGGATGCATTTAAAGATGGAAAATCAAATAGCAAATATTGTCCACCCTGGTGAAGCTCTGTCAAATCTCCCCTTGCCAGATGCTGCCTGACATGTCACTTTTGCTGGATTACTTCCCCTTCTCTGTCTTGCTTTCCCTAGGACTTCAAGGTTTAAAGTTTAAACCTACTGGTTTAAAAACATAGATCACTTGCATACAAACCCTAGGCTCAAGGTCTCCTTTTGATAAAGGCAACTTAAGACAATGATTTCAGAAATCACACGACAAAGGTAACTCATTACAATTCTAAAGAAGTGAGAAATGAATCAGTACTCTTTGACATTCTCTGTTTATTAATTCTTGTCTGATACCATGCAGGGAATTGATTTCACATGTAATTAACAAACCAAGTCCTCTGAAAACAACTATTGTTGTCTATCCTGACTCTCAGAGGAATATGGATACATTTTTCAAAGAGTGTCTTTCCTGAGCATACAAACAGGAAAACATCATATTACTAGTATGATAAATTACTTAGAAAATGGAGATGGGGATAGAATAAGTACAGCGATGGGTAGGAAAAAGCCATTTCTTTAAGAAACAACAAAGGACAAAATACTGGGCTTTAAAAATGGTTGCTATGACAAATGGAAGAATAGACTGACTTGATGGAAAGAAATTGGGCATTTATGCAAAAAATCAAGATGCTTTAAAGAGAACACATTGCCCTTGAAAATATCTTTTAAAGCACTTCTGCCTGCCATCTCTGGATACTGGCAGTTTTGGCAGATATATAACACAAGTACATTTCTGAAATGTCTCTGAATTGATTTTGTACAGTGTGGGTTCTTTTAATTATGGCAACAAAGGAGAATACGCACAGCAAAGGTTTTCAGTACTTAATTTCCACATTTTAATTTTAAAGACGATAATTATGTAGATTCATATTTCTATAGAGGAGACATTACCAAGACACTTTCAGGAGTTTTCCTGGTTGTTGGTACAAGTCAGGCTGCAATTTAATAGAAACTCACTGAAAATTATTAAGTGACTTAAATGTGCTTTTTGAAAAAAATCTTATTTGCTTGTGGAAAACTAATTGATAATTAAGTTTAGATTCTATAACAGGAAGATTAGATGCTCATCTTTGAACAACAAAGAAAACTAATCCTTGAGGTGTATGATCCTATTGATATCAAAAGATTATTTACTTGAAATTTAAAATCTGAAATATGGTATTTAATAATAAAATTTTACTTATGTCACTTATTAGAAATAAAATGCTTACTTTCTTAGGAATACAAACGATGTTATACATTTTCTTATGAACTGCCCATCATTGGAGGTGGGAGGAAGCAAATAGTTTTCAGTTCCCACCCTAAGCTCCAACATTCAGTCATGTTCTAAACTACATGGACTTCTTCATATTGTCTGTACAATCTACAGTAAAAAGAGAATGGCAGTGTCCTGGCTATCAGTGCCGATTACCTTCTGCTACCTAGAGGTTTGTCCTCGACATCAATTATCCCAAAAGACAATACATTAAAAGACAGAACACTAAGATGGGCATGCATGGAAGAGACAAAGATGAATATAGACTTGGATGTACATACATGTATAAGGAAGATAGTTCACTTTCCTTTCTATTTCTATATCTCACATATAAGTTTAAGATGATCATATAAATTGTAAATAAAATAGTATACTATATATCTCTACAGAGAGATACACACAAATATACACACATATAGTTAAAAACCCATAGAAAAGCAGCAAACTTATTTATGATTAGAGTGACATTATTTCAAACAAAGAACAGTTCAACATACACATGTGCATTTATCAGTCCAGTGCTTGACATGTCTCCAAATACCAGGTCTTGGTATGTCTGTGCCTAGAATATGCCTTGACAGTAAAATAGTAAAAGTCACTTGAAGGAAAATTCTGTAAAATCAAATTTCATTTGGACTCCATATATCTATTCATTAAATTTATTAAGTTCTTGGTAGAACTTTTTCATTATTCTTTGGGACTCATTAACAGTTCCATTAAGAGCTAGCATTTTCACATCGGGATATCTTATTTTTAATTATGTTCATGTATGTATCTGTGTGTGGACATACGCATGTGAGTGGGCAGTCAGAGGTGTCAGATCCACCTAAAGCTAGCTAGAGTCACTGGCAGTTGAGAGCCACTCAGGTCCTCAGCACAAGCAGTATTCTCTCAAATCCTGGGCCATCTCTCCAGAGTCCCTCATGCTGAGATTGCTATTAATGCATTAAGAAGCTTTGTGAGAATTCTATTAGGATTAAAATAAAATGGTAACCAAGCTAGAAGTCCAGTCCAATATTTCTCTGGTATTCCTATGGAGTCAGTAAGTCTTCAGGCTTTTAAGAAGGTCAAACTAATTTCATTCTTAGTGGTAAAGTAATAAGATTTGGTGAAAAAAGCCATACTTGCAGATTAAACATTTGTAGAGTATTAAAACAATATTATTCTTTGCACTTATTGGCCTCCCTGACTTTCAGGTTGAATTCCTGAAGTTACATTAAATTCATTTGAACCAAATGCTTGCCTTATTTTCTTTTCTCTAATCTTTCTCCATCCTTCTCTTCCCCCAGGACTGAAATGAAAGAATGAACCTCCACATAAAGGTGGAAGGCAGTTTCTTAGCTGGGGTGTATGCGTTATTGATGTTACTAAGTTTAGGCTTGCTTAGTGGCATATTTCAGTGGACCTAGGCAAGTAGAACAAAACAATAAATCTGCACTTTAGTTTTTCAGTCATCACACAAAGATCAACAAGTCATAGTAACTTTGGATAATGGCATACATTCTGACAGGTCAGAATGGTCAGTAAATGTCAGGCTGAAGTAGTGTTTTTTTTTTTTTCTGTTCCATTTTACTGGTGGGAGGTGGTAATGGCATGAGTGCATTTTCAAAAGGGTAATCAAAATAGCTGTAACTATTACAAAAGTATCTGTTGTGGGATGTTTCCAGGCATGGCATGGCCACTGTTACACTCACAAACAGTAGATAGCTTTGATTATTATCAGTAGGAGACCTGCACTAGACTGGAAGTATTCATTTTCTGTTGTGGAGGTAGGGAGGGGTTCACAAAGTCTTACGCATCCCTGAGAATTAATAAACAACTAACAGTTGCTAGAGGAAGAGAGCTCATGAGGCCACCCATTTTCCCTTCCCGAATACATAGTCTGAAGGCTGCTGGGGTTGGAGGTGAATTCACAAGCATATGCGTCAGCTTCCTTAATCTTTACAGCAGTGCTATAAGGAATCATGTTATCATTATTGCTTTGTTGATGAAGAATATAAAATAGGAAAATGGGGGGCAGTAGTAGCTAGTTCTTCTATTAGTGGAACAAAATTACCTGAGATGAAAAAAATTAAAAAGAATGTGCTTCTTTTAGTTTAAATAAAAAAATGGAGGGAAAGAAAAACTAAAAAGAAAGGGTTATCATTCAATGGCTGCTTGGTTCTGTTTTTGGAGATGGTAGAAAAATATAATGACAAGGGGGTGTAGTAAAGGATGCTTTATACACCTCACGGTGGTAAGAAAGCAGTATCCAATAACTCCCTTAAGGGTCCCTTTTGGTGACTTAAAAATGCTAGCTATATTCAACCTCTTAAAGATTCCACTCCCTCCCCTAGGGACAATGTCTTCAACACATTAACTTTTGGGGAACACACTAGATATGTCAGGTTTGATTGCATGATGTCAGTCTATGGGTTTCAAAACTTGACCCCCAGATGGTGGTATTGCTTTGACAGTGTATAGACGCTTTCTAGGCACAAGGGTTAAGTGTTGACTGTAGGGTTGCACAGGTGGAAGTTGAGAGCTCCATAGGCCAGCTCTGCTTCTAGTCCATTTTTCTTTTTTCTGGACTGCTGAGGTACCATATCCCAGCCATCATCCTTTCTTCTTCATGCTGGATGACATTCTCTGAACTAGAAGCCAAATTAAGTGTTGTCGTCCGCCCCCTCACTTGCTTGTACACTTACAGCAATGTAACAGTAACTAATACTGTAGCAAGTTTCTCAAAGACACAATTAGACATTCCACACTTGGGGAGTCCTTCTTCTTAGCTACTAGGCTTGCTGTTAAAAAAAAGAGTGCTCTCCTAATAAAAATAAATTACAAAAAAATGAGTGCTCTCATCTCATTAGCATCCTATTATTTGCTCATTTCTATCCTCTTCCCTGGCTAAATGGTATAGTGCCAAAGACATTTTCAAATGTTTGGGCTACTTCTGGAAAGTCATAAAGTCCCTGATCAATATATGTCTCCAGTGCGACTGTCAGATTTCCAATCAAAAGTACTGCAAACAAATAGAAAGCAGTCAAAAAGGGCAAGGCAAAACCAAACAAACAATGCACATTACCTTATTCTCTTGTCTTCCACTTTCTTCAAATATTCATCTCTCTTTAGGACTCCCAGGATCATCTCCTTCTCATGATCTAATAAAAACGACAGGTTGATGAACTCTGAGTTCTTAGACATGGTTGCGCAGCAGCAGCTCTGGGTGGCAGCAGTTGAATCCTCCAGAAGGCAAATGGGTAATTACGATTGTTAAGGCTCCCCGTGGCCAACCTAGAGGTGCAGCTGTTTAGTTAAAAGGGTTTTTATAAGGTCTCCACAGATTTGCTGATGAGTGCTGGGTATTCTTTCAGGTTACAGATAAAGTGTGTTCTACTGAGATTACAGTCCATGAAAGTCATTATTGTTTGCACTGAAGAAAAAAAAGAAAAACAGTTCTCTAAAGCCTTTGCTGCGATCACCAGTCAGGAGCTCCAACTCACTAATGATGTTGAACTTTGATCTCTCAAAAAGCTTCAGAACAGGAATCAATTCCTCTGGGCCAAGAATGTAGAAAACACTGAAAAGGTAGAGAAAACAAAGATGAGAAAGATTAATTAGGTTATAACACACATAGAACTTAATTATTTAATTTTTGAAATATTGGTATTCTTAGCTCAAGCACAACTTTCAAAATAATAAAAAAATACATGGTGCACGTGTGTGTGTGTGTGTGTGTGTGTGTGTGTGTGTGTGTGTGTGTGTGTGTGTGTGTATTTAGTACTAGTCACAGTTCTAAGTAATCACTGAAAGTGTTGGTACACATCTCCAGATAGAGGGGATAACCATGCTGAAGAAGAGACGCATTTAAACACCATCAGAAGGTTGCCAGGCCCCAAAGATCATGTCCTTAACTTTAGTTTTGTACTTGGATTCTCTTTTCATAATCCCTTAAGAATGATAATTCTTAAAGTTGTTTTCCAGATTAGGGGACTGCTAGAAGTACTCTCCCTCAGGGTCCCTTCACACCTATGAACTACAAGGTGCATAGTTTCCTTTGTTCTTGCCAGGCTTCCAGGCATAACTAAATACTATTCAAAGGCGGCTATAGGACAGCCGTCTGCCCATGATGTCAAACTGACCTAAAAGATGTTAGTCCATTAAAAAGAAAAGGATCTTTTTCAGAACCTCTGTAACTTTTCAAAGCCACTAACGTGTTTGCTGCATCTAGTGTGTACCAACCAGAACATTGCTATAATGACTCCAAATTGAAATGATTCCTACAGATCAAGAAGTAGCTTATTTGAGGAAATGTTCCTGGTCCCTCCAGACTGGACTTACTCGAGGCCATTTGCCAATCTGCAAAGACCATTGCATTAAACTGTGGGGGTTAGAAACGAAGAGGAAGCAGCAAGGGCAAGGACAAAGAAGACCCTATAGAAAACAACCCTCGGCATTTTCTGCTTGTGTCAATTGCTGTTTCCCCAGATAAAGTACACAATTTGCTTTTCCATCCTTGGGTGTCTCATTTGTTTTTTAAACTGAAATGTAAAAACTAATCAGAAATTCGGTGCCTGACTATATCATGCATGTTTACTTGCAACGTACTTTATACTTAAAATGTCAGATTTCATATGTCCTACATGCATATTTTACAGAATATATATAAATTTTGTGGTAAGAACTTTTTAAAAAAAATTTATTAGTTGAAGTTAGGAACAAGCTTGCTTCACATGTCAATCCTTTCTCCCTCTCCATTCCCTCCTCCCCCTGCCACCAGAATATATTTCTTAAAAATATTCAAGGGGTTGGGAATGGTTGAATTCAATTAATAGTTTTGCAGGTCTTGAACTGCAGATAGAAGTCTGAACTCTCAAATTCTAAGAGTTTGTCCTGTGAGTGAATCAAGGAAGAGAAGATGTTTGCTACCAAGCCTGATGATCTGAGTTTAGTTCCTGTGAACAACCATGGTGGACGAAGTGAACTGACTTCAGTGATTTGACCTGTGACCTCTATGTGTCCTGCATGTGTCCAGCCAATTACTCAATAAATAAATGCATGTAAAAATTGATAAGGGAAAGGAAGTAAACTATGAAGGTGATGGAAAGAGGGGAATTCAAAGAATTTAACAGAAACAAAATTAAATCAACTGCTTGCAACTAGCAATATGATCCTTTTGCCCGTAGGTGGACTAATAGGCTAATATATTAGTTACCTGGGTTACTGTATAAAATAGTGACCAAAAAGATCATAAG
Source organism: Cricetulus griseus (assembly GCF_003668045.3). Taxonomy (NCBI): domain Eukaryota; kingdom Metazoa; phylum Chordata; class Mammalia; order Rodentia; family Cricetidae; genus Cricetulus; species Cricetulus griseus. Next base: position 115,657,136 of record NC_048604.1, on the reverse strand, counting down.
TAGTCAAAACTCCATTTAGAAAGTCAGGATATGTCCTCTGGAAAGCAGGACTGGACGGTGATTATAATTTAGTAAGATAGAATCTTACCAAAGATCCTGGAGAAACACAGGGTGGAAGAAAGAAGATGGTGATCCCGTGCATAGATAAGGGAGACTAAAGGAGATAGATGCTCCTACCATCAGGAAAGAACCACCTGGCCTCCAAGCAGAAATAATTTGCTACCTGAAACATATGTTCCATACTCACTGATGGGACCTCTGTATAGAAAAATTTCATATCATTAATCACTAAAATCACACAGCTACTTCCTTGCTCAAATTTCATTTTCTTCTAGATCCTTCTTAGATTAGCTTATCTTCCCAAAGAGTTCTCCCTTCAGGAGTGAATGTTCTAGTCCTGTCTGAAGTCCTGTCTGTGCTTAGTTTAGTTTGAAACCATATTTCATTCACTTATTCATTGTGTGCTGGCAAAATTGCATTTCTGAGCATTTGCACTGAGGACTAAACTGTGCTGCAATTAGTTTACCTAACTAATTTATGAAACTCCTCCTCAGCTAGACTGTATCTCTACTTTCGGAATCCTTTACCACCAATACCCTTTAATAAAGCAAAAGAAAAATGAGAAAATGAGTTAGCGATTCTCATCCTATTGGTTAAATACATTCTGAACACTAGTCAGATTAGAAGGGAAAATTCATATTTACTTTATTCGTACTTTCTTATGTAAATAGAGCTGTGGGCTTACACACTTCAAATATGTATTTCTCCTGGTGTAGTCAATAGCCTTGATGAATTGGGCTAAACTCTTCTGCTTGGGACATGGTCACTTTGGACATGTCATTAACTCTAGTGGTCGTCAAAAATGTTACATCAATAATTACCACAGTTTCAGATAGACACATGAGGGTTTTTTTTTTTTGTAATTAGTATCTGTTTTAGATAACACACAGTAGAAAATAACAAGGGCTAATAATGACTGAGTAAAAAAAAAACCAGTCATGTCTGAGTAGATCTAATTCCTATTTTATTAAAAACAATCTCTCCCCCTCCCTCTCTCTCCACCGTCTCTCTCTCTCTCTCTCTCTCTCTCTCTCTCTCTGTGTGTGTGTGTGTGTGTGTGTGTGTGTGCAAATGTACGCCATGTATGTGTGGGTGTCCTTGGAGGCCATAAGAGGGTACTGTATCCCCTGGAGTAGGAGTTACAGATGCTTGTGAATTTCCCAATTTGGGTGCTGAGAACAGAGTTTGGGTCCTCTGGAAAAGAAGTTTTCCTTAACCTCTGAGCCATCTCTCCAGCTCCGCTAGTAATTATTTTACTTGACACTTTAAAACAGAATGTTTATGAACGACCTCTTAGTATAAAATTAATACAAAAATAAAACCAATCTCTGCTTGCTTCTGTGTGACAGCATAAGAGTCAGACAGATTTTGAACATGCTTAGATGTTTAGAACACAAGCCAATAACATACGTACAGTTTGCATATGAGAACTTTCAAATACTTATGGTGACTCCACAGGCAACTCTAACTGGAGTACCACAAAAATTCACACAAAAGACTTGGAAAAAGGGAAAACTACAATAGAAATGATCATGAGGTCAGGAGCACAGAAGCAGCTCTTTCTTTACAAAGGGTTGAAAGGCATATGCTATGAATTGCAGGCATTGTTTTCAGTAGAGCACCCTACCCTTGTGGACAAGTCTATGTGGCACATCATCAATAAGTGGAGTAGCTCAGGTTTCTTTTTTTATTTTACAGTAGTATTGTTTTCTCAAATAACCGTGCCATTAACTTTAAAATACTGGGACTTATTTTGTGTGGTCCAGGCTGGCCTTGTATGTATGTGCCTCAGGCTTCAGCTTTGCCATCATTTCTTTGCATCTTTGGCTAAGATTAAGTGTTATATAAACCTTTGAAGAATTCAGAAATGCACATACATGCATGCAAGTAACTATAAAAGAATGAATAGTATGAACTAAGCCAAAACACTAAGCCTCTGTGTAGTTGGTTGCATCATGAATGTTTTGTGTTAGGAATTTTTTACATTTAACACTTTTCTTTGGTGAATCTATCTCCTCTATGGTGTCTTTAATTCCTGAGATTCTCTCTTCCTCTCTTAAATTCAAGGAAGCTGGGCAGTGGTGGTGCAGGCCTTTAATCCCAGCACTTGGGAAGCAGAGGCAGGCAGATCTCCGTGAGTCCAAGACCAGCCTGGTCTACAAGAGCTAGTTTCAGAACTGGCTCCAAAGCTACACAGGGAAACCCTGTCTCCAAAAACAAAACAAAAAACAAAGAAGGAAGGAAGGAACCAAGGAAGGAAGGAAGGAAGGAAAGAAAAATCAAGGAAATCTGGGACACTATGAAAAGACCAAACATAAGAAACATGGGAATAGAAGAAGGAGAAGAAACCCAGCTGAAAAACCAAGAGAATATATTTAACAGAATCATAGAAGAAAAATTCCCCAAATGAACGCAGAACACATGCTTATAATGGTACAAGAATCTTACATAACACCAAAGAGGTTGGATCAGAAAAAAAAAAATCCCCGTGCCACATAATAATCAAAACACTAAGGATACAGAACAAAGAAAGAGTATTAAAAGTAGCCAGTGAAAAGGCCAAGTAACATAAAAAGGCAGACCTATTAGAATCATACATTATTTCTCAATGGAGTCCCTACAAACCAGAAGGGCCTGGACTGATGTCTTACAGACTCTAAGCGACTATGGATGCCAGCCCAGACAGCTGTCAATAACCATAGATGGAGAAGAGAAGACATTTCATGATAAAGTCAAATTTAAACAATATGTACCCACAAACCCGGTCCTACATAAGATACTAGAAGGAAAACTCTAACCCCCAGAAGTTTACTACACCTACAAAAACACAGGTAGTAGATAATCTCCCACCAGCAACCCAAAGAAGGTAAACATACATAATGCACACACACACACTATCACCACCAACAACAAAATAACAGAAATTAACAATCATTGGTCATTAATATCCCTCAATATCAATGGACTCAATTTGCTAATTAAAAAGACACAGGCTAACAGAATGGGTATGAAAACAAGATCCACACTTCTGCTGCACACAAAATAAAACAAACAAACAACAAAAAACACCTCAACCTCAAGACTGACATTACTTCAGAGTAAAGGGTAGGGAATTTTTTCCAATCATATGGACCTAAGGAACAAGCTGGTGTCGCTATCCTAACACCTAATGAAATAGACTTCAAACTAAAAGTAATCAAAAGAAATGAAAACCGTAATTTCATGCTCATCAAAGGAAAAATCCACTAAGATGATGTCTCAATTTTGAACATCAATGCCTCAAATGTAAGGGCATTCACATTCATAAAAATAATATTAGTAAAGCTTAAATCACACATTGAATCCCTCACATTAAGAGTGGGAGACTTCAACACCCCGCTCTCACAAATAGACTGGTAATCCAAACAGAAACAAAACAGAGAAATAATGGAACTAATAACAGTTATCTACAGAACATTTCACCCAAACAAAAAAGGAATATACCCTCTTCTCAGCACCTCACGGAACCTTCTCCAAAATTGACCATGTATTTTGCCACAAAGGAAGTCTCAACAGATACAAAAAAGTTGAAATGATCCCCTGTATCTTATCAAACCATCATGGACCTAAGCTGGAATCCAACAACAATGGAAAAACAAAACAAAACAAAACAAAAGAATAACAGAAATCCTACAAACTCATGGAAACTGAACAACTCTCTACCAACTTATCACTGGATCAAGGAAGAAATAAAGAAATTGAGACTTCCATGATCTGTAGGATTAACATAGTAAAAACGGCCAGCTTACCAAAAGAAACATACAGATTTAATGCAATCCTATTAAAATCCCAACATGTCTTTACAGACCCTGAAAGAACAATACACAACTTCATATGATAGCCCAGCATAGCCATAACAATGCTGTACAATAAAATAACTTACAGAGGTATCACCATCCCTGATTTTAAGCCCTACTACAGAGATATAGTAATAAAAAACTGCCTGGGTTGCCAAGACCTACAGGTTGGATGACCCAGAGACCTAAGATAGAACCAAACATAACTAGGGAAAAATGCCAATATAACGATACCTAACAATATTCTGCTATATTCATAGATCAGACTAGGCCAATTGCTATCAGAGAAGACTCATCTAGTAACTGATAAAAACAGATGTAGACACACAACCCAACACTAGGAAGAGCTTGGGGAATCCTGCAGAAGAGGGGGAGAAAAGATTGTAGGGCCAGAGGAGTCACATTCACAACAGAAAAAAACCATAGAACCAACTAACCTGGGCTGACAGGGGCTCACAGAGACTGAGGAGCCTGCATGGGACTGAGGTAGGCACTCACTTGTGGAACTATTAACAGTGGAAGCAGGGCCCATCTCTGACTCTTTTCCTGGTTTTTGGGACCCTACTTCTCATACTGGATAACCTTGCCCGATCTCAATACATGGGGAGATGCTTAGTCTTACTGCAACTTGATATGCTATGTTTTGTTGGTATCAATAGGAGACCTGTCCTTTCCTGAACAGAAACAGAGGAGGAGGAATGGATTGGGGTGGGTAGGAACAGAGGCAGGGGCAGGGACTGGGAGAAGAGGAGGGAAGGGGAAACTGTGGCTGGGATATAAACTAAATAAAATTTAAAAATTGGCTTCTACAACCTAGATGCCCCTCTACCGAAGAATGGATAGAGAAAATGTGGTACATTTACACAATGGAGTACTATTCAGCGGAAAAAAACAATGGAATCTTGAAATTTGCAGGAAAATGGATAGAACTAGAAGAAACGATTCTGAGCGAGGTAAACCAATCACAAAAAGACAAACATGATATGTACTCACTCGTATGTGGATTTTAGACATAGAGTAAAGGATTACCAGCCCATAATCCACACTGCCAGAGAAGCTAATAAACAAGGAGGACCCTTCAAGAGGCATACTTGGTCCCCTGGAGAAGGGGAAAGGGTCAAGATCCCCTAAACAAATTGAGAGCATGGGAAGAGGGGGAGGGAGCTACGAGAATGAGAAGGGAAGAAGAGGAAGGATGCAGAGGTCATGAGGGAGCAGAAAGGTTGAGTCAGGGGAAGAATAGAAGAAAGGGTATGTGATAGGTAGGGTTTTAGTTGGGGGTGGCAGAGGAGGACGGGAGAGAGAAGGGAACTGGGATTGTCATGTAAATCAATCTTGTTTCTAATTCAAATAAAAATGATAAAAAGAAAAGAATTGGCTTCTAGCAAAGATAATATTCTAGCCATTTTAGCTGATTTCTCATGATACATCTAGCAGTTATCATGTTAATCCATAAAGCAGAAAAAGACTATTTTTGAGATTTATGGTCAATCAGTTTTTTTTTAAAAAAAAAAAAAACATGATGTTCTATTTGGGTATTAAAAAATCTAATGGGCCAAATATCAGTAACTGTTCTGGAGGAATACATACATGAAGAAATTATGGGTCCTAGACTGAAGAGCATTGTCTTTTCCTAATATAGATGAACAGAAAGAGCCACAGATGATCACACAAAATAATAGCTAAGAAGAAGCAAATTGTAATTCTAGGTTGTAAAGACAAGGCATGAGAAATTCACAGGAAAACATACCAGTTCAGGATATACTGTTATACAGGATTTGCTATTCAAACAGATAGCCTTGGACTTCAGTGTTTTGTGAAACTCTCTCTGGGAATATGTTTTTGTAAACATAGCAAAGGAATGCTGTATGGCCAAGCCTATGGAGCTGACCTCTATTTCAAACAGACCAGCTCTGTTTCAATGTTTCAATGTTCTGTAAGTTGGATTCCTGTTAGGATTTTATTTGAAGAAATGTTATCCATGACCTTGCTGTCAAACTGTTGAACGCTTTTATGCCAAGGAATAAATAACACAGGTTTTTATTCTAGACATGTATTTTGAAAGACCAGCACTCTTTAATGATTGGTTGAAGGGCCAGTCACGAAAAGCATGAGGAGCCCTTGAGAGTGCCAGGTATTGATAGGACCATTATTGAGATATGGGACAATTAATTGTTGAAACAGGATCCTGTGACTAGCTACACGTGGGTGGCATATAAAAGGGAATAGAATGACTCGGAGCTTTCCCATAGGGGATGCAAAGGTTCTTAAATTTTTAATGTATGTAAGAATATCTAAGAGTTTTGTTCAAATTAGGTCTTTGATATTTTAATGTACATATACATTAAAATTCCAGGGATTTTGACTTAACATAATGTGTGGAAAGCAATGGATGCAGATGTTAGAAATAATGTTAACGGTGTTGAAGACTCTATGACAAGAAAAAATCAGAAAGAAAAATGATTAGTTTTAGATCAGATCTTAGGTCATTGTGTTTCTGAAGCAAACATCAACAAATATCTGTTGGGAATTTGAAATATGGAGCTTCTAATCATCATCTTAGAGTTCGTCAGAGAAACAAAGACTAGTGATATGTTATTCTATTTATTCTATTCTATTTAAGACATGTGTTTTGAAAGACCAGCACTCCTTAGTGATTAGTTGAAGGGCCAGTTAGGCAAAGCATAAGGAGGCCTTTGGCTGGTGGCCTAGATATACGGTGGTGGCTACATATAAGCAAATAAGTGAGATTTCTTAGAGAGAAAGAAAAGAGCCAAGGATAGAACCATAAGGAACAGCAACCCTTAAAGAATGGATGGAGCAACAGACATGATGGTATAGCCCTATAACTTCAACACTTGGTTGACAAGATACAAGATCAGGCACTCAAGGCCAACTTTTGCTACACAGTGAATAGTACAAGATCAGTCTTACTACAGTGAGTCTCTCAAAAACAGCTTGTATAAGTTTCATAGATGCTCTCCTGTATCACCTACTATTTTGTCATATTTGCTTTAAAATATTTTAAACTTGTAGCATTGAGAATTTTGATCTGGGCACAGTGGTTAAAATTTGTGATCACAATACTAAGAAAGTGGAGACAAGAGAATCAAGTATCCAAGGTCATCCTCAGCTACATAGTGAGTTCAAGCAAAGACAGAACTATGTTAGATCATGACTCAACAAATGGATAAAAAAAATAAGGAAGATAATGAAAAGGACACAAAGTAGTCAAGGCAGTTGAGTATATTGAGCTGGGGGTCAAGTTTACCTCTAAGTGGTAATGGTACAGACCATTGTTACATGTAACTATCAGCTATCCAATCAAGAAATCTGTTACAAATACCTCAAGTTGCAAAGAGTATCACACTATAGCTAGAAAAGGCACTATACTATATCAGTTAATTTACCCAAATCCAGTGTTATATAACATCTTATTTAGCCTAACAACCCAAGTTTCTTATAATTTAAAGTAATATATCCTGGTATTTTTGTTTGTGATCTAATTACATGCAAATCAAACATGCTAAATTCACATAGCTATAGACATTACCCTACTGAGGATTATTTGGAAGGAAATATGAGTATTCAGAAGAGGCAACTCCTTGGATTTAAAAGAGAGAAAGAAGAGAGGGTTTTCATTTGGTTAGGAGATCTGAAAGTATCTGTAACTTCAGCTTCAGAAGTTCAGACACCGCTGGCCTCTAAGGACACCTGTACTCATGTGCACATGCCCACATGCAAACAGACATATCTACCCATAATTAAAAATAAAAATAAATCATTTTAAAGCATTAAAATATTTTAAGATAAATCCCACTAAGTGCTTAATACAGTCTTTAAGTTCAAGATGTAAGCAGACATTCTCATTCTCATTTTCCTAGAAATAAGTAACAATTTGGGAGAATAGGGCAATTTAACTGCACCATTGGCTGCTTTTATAATCTCCCCTGCTTCTCGGGCTTTCTTGATCAAAATAAAATATTTTTATTTAATATTTACCTGTCAGGTACTCAGGTTAGGCTACTTTGATACCAGTAGCAGATACATAGAACACTTAAGCAAACTGTACAACTCATAGCTGCCTGTCTGAGCCCCCTAAGCACAGCCCCAGGCAGGGCTGCCTGAATTAGTTTGTATCAGAGGTTTTGCTATCATAAGCTTTGATAAATTCTGGTTGCCCTCGGAGCCATTTCCATATAGTTCAGGGAGGAAGTACTTCCCTTGGTGGTCTAGCAGGACTTCTGTGAACAGTGAAAATAAGGCAAGAGGGTGAAATAAATGGCTATGGCTGGTTCAAATTTTCCTTGTCAGGCTATATAAGCAGGCTGCTCAGACTCAGCACATCAGCCAGGTGGCACTCTCCTATGTTGCCTCCCTTGGTATTTGAGCATTAGGCTCAGGATAGGCTTTTGGGGGTGGTCTTTCCTTGCATATTTCAGTTACACAGGCAGAGCTAGTTAACATGAAGAAAGAAACAAGAGATGTCAAAATGATGGGGGTGGCACTGAGGACAGCAGTGGAAAAAAATAGCAGATCCACCAGAAGGCCAAACTAAGAAAGCTGGCTGCTTGGTAGATGAAGAAACAAACAACCAAACAGACACAGCTGACCAATTTAAGAGCAGCTATGGCAGGAAGAGGGCCAGTGGATATAGAGAGATGGCAAAAGAAGATAGAGACTGAGACTGAAGAAATAAATGGCTGCAAGGAACCAAAGAACAGAAAGTGCACAATCTGGTCACTGGAAGAGTTCCCTTTCCTAAAATCTGTTAAGTCCTTAGGAAAAGAGGTCCTAGACTACAGGCCATGAGCTGGGATACTAGCTGACGATAATGCCTGAGGAATATTGACCTCTTAGGTCTACTGAAGAGCTGTAGCACCGGTTACCATCACAAGCTAAGAAATCCCAATAATGAGTTCTACCTATGAAGCTGCAACACCACCAGCCACCAAGGAACCATGATGAACTAGGTCTGTACAAGAGCTGTAACAGTTTTGAAGCTGAGGGTTCTGATATTAGAGGTCTGCTCCAAGAGTGTAACACCAAAGACCGCCAACTGCTATTGCTCTTGCCATTCTTGAAGAGCTTTCCCACCTAGAATTTTTATCTGCATAGACCAAAAGAACCACAGCCAAATGACCTGAAATCCAACACCCTGAATACAACTTAAGTATATGTGAGTAGCTTGTAAGCTGGTGTAAAAGATGTACCACCATTCTACTTGGAAATTTTTTGAGCCATCTTCCAAACACAAGTAATCAAGACCTCAATAAGGACTGGAGATTTTTCCTAGGGAACCTTGATTCCAAGCTTGCAAGGAGAAATGAACAAGCCAAGAAACCACAAAGGTCCTGCCCTAATTTACTTTTCTTCTGGGGTGATAAACACCATAAGCAAAAGCAACTTGTGGAGGAAAAGACTGGTTTGGCCTACAATTCCAGGTCAAAGTCCATCATTGATGGAAGTCAAGGCAGGAGCTCAAACAGGATCCTGGAGGCAGGAACTGAAGCAGAGTCCATGAAGAAGAATAGCTTGTTCTCCATGCTCTTGTTCATCCGGCATTCTTATTCTTCCAGGACTACATTAACAGGGGTGCCATCACCTACAGTGGACTGGGCCTTCCTAAATCAATCGTTAATCAAGAAAATGCCCCCATAGACTTGTTTACAGGTAAGTCTGATGGAGGTAATTTTTGAGGTTCCCTCCTTCCAGCCAACCCTTGCTTCTGTCAAGTTGACATAAAAATAATCAGCATAGGTCCTTTATGGAAACTCATACATAATGCTAACATGAAAGTAGATTATAACTCCAGGAAGATACTTTATTGTATAGTGTTAGGGATTAAACTTGGGGACATTAAACAAATGCAACATAAAAGAATGCAATGCAAATTTGCATCATTAAACACTAATAATCCACAACAGGCCTGTTTCCCATGCATTTTTTGAAGCTGTGCAGAGTAAGGTGAACAATATTTCTATGTCTAAATGATGGTTTTACACAATCATCTATATAATGGTTGGCAAACACTTTCTAATAGAGAACAACAAGTAAATATTTCAGACTTTTAGTGCCAAGGCCCAAATCATAATTGTGCTTATGCAACAATTAAGATTATGATCCCTGCTATATTTTATTGACAGAAGTTATAAAGTACACTTCTTTTACATTTTAAGAAGAGCCCTTACTGAAATGTATGTATTTTAAAGATGGAGAACACAGTTGTGGGAAGTTTCTGAATAGTTTCTGGCTTTTATTTCTGCCTCTAAAACAATAATTGAAACTGGAGGTCCTTGAAAAGGTTTATAAACTACTAAACATTTACTCAAGACTTCTACAAGATCAGTAGCCCAAAGATTAAGAACTTGGGGACTCTGTTATCATATCTATCACAGAACAAAATATTGTAAAGGTCAATTTAAATGATAAATAACTTATCTGTACACATGCCTGAAAAGCCTACTGACATACTCACTTCAAATGAGTGAATTATATGTTTTGTGAACTTTATCACATAAAATCCATTTTATCAGTTTGGGGTCCAAACATTTCGTATAAAAATGTCCTATGGTAGTCTAATAGCTACCTCAAATGGGGAATATCTGGAGGATCTGATGTCAGATTACATTCTGTGTCAAAGAAACTAACATTCTTAATCCTCATTTTCCACCTATATAATATGAAGGTAGTAAGCAAATAACATTCATCTAGGTAAACCAAAAAGAATGCATAATGTAAAATTCCTTCAAGTATTCCTGTTACAATTCTTTTTTCTCTTTGAAACAATGGGATTCCACAGACATCAAATGTAAAGCCAAATAGAAATTATTATGTACTTCAAAATATCCAAGTTTTTGAAAGTCACATAGGATATGTTCTATGTTGTATTATATTTTCTATTGGAATGTGTCATTACCACTCGAGGATTATATTGCCTTAAGTATTTTTTCCTTGCAGCTCATGACAAAGATAATCCCTGTATGGCACTTAGATAGATAAAAGAGTCAGTTCCTCTTCTAAGCTCTTGCTTTATAAACACTAACTGATTTGATCTTCACATGACCTCTTTGAGTTATTTAGCTTTATTATTTCTAAATTACAAATAAGGAAAACAAAGTAGAAATGTGTTCAACAACATGCCCGTGGCCACACAGTTTATAAGCAGTGAAGCTAGGATTCAAATTATGATTAACTGCCTCTATTGTTGCTGTTACTTTTACTTTTATGGACTTTCCATGATTTGGGCACATTCTGAAACAACACATTTAGTTCATCTCAGCTCCATCACTGTCAAACTGTCAAGCCTGAGGTCAGGGACTGCTTCAGCTTATTTGTCTTCTTGTGTACACTGACCAAGTTATAAAATTCTCTACAACAGTGAACTTTAAGCATTGTGATATCATTGCTTTTCTTTGCTTGACAGACATAGCACTCTTCTTCTTGACCTTGATCCAAAAATATCCCCAATTTCCCCAATTTGGAGGGATCATAAACAAAATAGGCTGTGCCAGAAAGAGACTTACCTAGTCACTGTATACCCAGTCAATCACCATACTATATTATACAATTATGTGTGTGTACACATGTATGTGTTTATATGGTTTATATGTATGTATGTACATATATATGTAATATTTAGAATTTTTAACATCCTGTTAATATATACAAGTTCTTTTGAGGTTGTTTGAAATATTAAACCAAAAAAGCTAATTTGCTCTGCCACCGATAGTTTAGGAAATGTCACTATAAGGTAGTCTTCAATATATTTTTATGAATATATTTGAAGTTCTGTATTCCTTCTACCAATACCAACTTTTGGAGGTATGGCTATTTGAATGTTTTCTTAGTATAGAGAGGACTAAAGAAAGAAAGTAAATCTGTAGACTTCAGGGTAGAAATGAATGAGATTGGGGAAGGCCTGGTGCTCCTTGGTTTCTGAGCACAGAGGGATTAGGGAACTAAAAAGGAGGAAAAACGTTGATGGTTAAGAGAATGGGGGTGCTGAACGGGTAAATAGACCTAAGAAATTTTAAATAATTGGGGTTCTAGATTATGCAAGAGGCCTCAGCGAAAGATCATTGACAGGAAGCCAAACAGTAAGATGCTAGAACCAGATTAACAAAAGCTTTGCAGATTCCAGTGTAGGCTAAGAACAAAGGAAAAAGATTGACATTAGGGAAGTGGAAAAGTAGATGCCAGAAAGAGTCCATCAAAGCTAGATCTCAAATGTGAGTTGTAGCATCACAAGTGAATGACTGGACTTCTGTATGCCTTTGTACCAGAGGAACTATTTGTCTAGTGATTGAGAAAATGTGAATAGTTTCCATTATTAGTAGCAATATTGGTCCTATATTTCATGCTTGCAGATCTAAGTAAATATTTCCCCCAATAAAACGAAAGGTTTCTACTAGATTTCATCCCAATTGTTTCAGAACATATTCTGTAGGACTGAGAACTAATATATAATTACGTCTTATGATGTATAAGTTCTTAGCCAACAATATGACTTTTACTCACAGCAACAATAGACAGGTATTCACTTGACAGGTAATCAGTAGTCATGTGAATTTTTTGTGTAGAACTGATTTAGACATGTTTGTTCATTTGCACACATGCTCGAGCACTCACATGCATGGCCATGCACACACACAGACGGAGGGAAGAAGGGAGGGAAAGAAGGAGAGAAGGAGAGTAGAGAGGCAGACAAAGAGAGAAAGATGAGAAATAAAATGTAAAAATGAAGGAAAATGCAGAACATGCATTTTCAGATACTTAAGATAAATACCAATTTCCCAATTACAAGAAATTCAGTAAAGTGAGTCTTCATTAAAAACTGAGCTTTCAGTATACATCTAGCTCCACTCAGAATATGGACTGTAATATTTGTCTGTTTACACCTATAATCTTTGTGTGTGATGCTATGAATCAAATTCAGGGTCTTGAGCATGCTAGGTGAGGTCCCTACTACCAAGCAACATCTTGAACTCCTACAAATATCTTTGTACATAGCCTTATTTGCTGAAAATTTGAAGAAAAAAAGACAGCCTGTTTGAAGTAGGCTTTTACTGCTTGATTTGAAATGATTTAATGGAATGAACTTCAAAATTTTAAGTCATACTTTAATTTTACTGAGAATTCATACAAGGAGACAAAAACTATCAGTATCTATATGTACAGCTCTTGGAACTATGTATTAAGGGATTTAACTAGACTATTTGAATTAGAAATTTTAACAAGCTATTTGAATTAGAAAAATGTGTTGGTTATGGCCATCTGTTTACCAAGTGGGTTGTTGTTGAACTTCTTTTTATGATCCATATAAAGGTATGTGTTTACATTTAAAATCTATTTTTGAATCCTAGAATATCATGATATGGTGGCTATGTTCCAAGTTTGATTTCTCACAGTCACTCCACCTGTTACTCCAACTCAGTTAAAGTCTACCACTCTTATTCTTTGAAAACATGGGCAACATTAAATACTTTTAAGGATTATATTGTGTGGTTTTGAGGATTTTAGCTGCTTTAGAATGGTGCTGATTTTAGAGCTGCTCTCTCGTTAGTTTTCCTAGTTCCTTCCAAGTCCTGATACTGTCTTGGAAACATTTTCTGACTGCATACCACTAAAATGAAAATGCTACGGAAGTCTATTTACATGAACCGACAACCTTTAAATGAATTGGATATGTTCTTAATGTAAGAACACAGTGTTTCCTGACATTCTGTTCAAAATAGTAAATTGAATTAGCCTGGATAAGTCAACTGTTACCAGGAGTGGAAAGTGCTAAATTAAACTTTAACAAGAGTTACAAATAGGGCTATGCTGAGTTCAGAATGAGTAATTTCATTAAGGCTTCAGCCAGTGAAGGTTAAGTTTGGCTTTAATACTTTTATTCAGTGAAGAGGAAAATAAAGTAAAAGCCTATTTAGTTTTGTATTTAATCAAATTACAGAAAGTTAAAAATTCAGGTTTGAGAGGACAGTTAAGTGAACCAGAAGTAATTAAAACAGGTCACAATGTGCCCATAAAGATGTAGAGTCATGTGAATTTAAGAAGAGATTGAAAATCGTGTAAAATACTGAAGTCAAATAAGAAGCAGGAACAAAAAAGTGGCACTGTACAAATAATCTGAACTTGTTGTTTTCTGATTTGAGACAATCTCTATGTAGCTCAGGCTGGCTTTGAACTAGTTATCCCATTGTTTACACCTCCTAAGTGCTGAGACTCGATGTATAAAAACTACCATGTTTTTACATCTTGAACTTTACAATGTTAATGAAGAAAAATGAAAACTAACATAGACTCATGAAAATATCTTCATGGCTAGCAACATTTAGCACAGGGGAAAAAAGCATCATTCTATTTCCATGTAGGAAATAGAATATTTAATTCTATTTAATTCTAAAATATTTAATTCTATTTAATTCTAAAATACAGTCATAGATGAAAAACTCAGACTATTTCTGTCAACCACAACTGGATATTGGGAATATTTAATGTTAATTTTATTGAAGGTCATGATGGTATATGTCTATAACCCTAGTACTCAGGATGCTGAGGCATAAGGACCTCAAGTTCAAGGCTACTCTGAGCTACATAGCAAGACCTTGTCTCAAAAAATTATTTAAATATTTTTTATCTATTATGAAAAGACTATTAGACATGGAATACTACACATCAAATCTGGGCATGGTGGCTTACACCTGTAATCCCAGTACTCAGGTAGATCTCTGTGAGTTCAAGGCCAACCTGGTATAGTGACTTCCAGGCCAGACAAAGCAACATAGCACTCCATCTCAAACAAAACCAAAAAGTACCCTACAAATAAAGAAATACTTGAACCATAGTAGCAGTCCTGTATTCAGGTTCCGGAGCACAAAGGCCCTGAGATAGCAGCACTCCAGAGCTACAATATAAGATCTGCTGGGTTGCCTAGATTTGAAGCCTGGTTACCTTACCCATTAATAGTACATAATCTGGATGATCCACAATATGATCCTTATGCAAATAGCATGACAATGCCTGTGCCATGGCGTTTGTATGAGAATTAAATGATTTTTTTTTTACATTTAAGCAATTAAAATCACCATCTGGAATATTCTAAGCATCAGTTTTTCTTTCAGCTTGGAAAACAAAGTAAACAATCTCATCTGAGGGAACAAAGTATACACTATTAAGAAAACACCTTAAGTGATATAGACATTGAGCTTTTCGGTCTTCCTAATATCCCTTCACTCTGCAATACTCAACACCCATGCTAGGTAAAGAGTTTCTAGAATAGAAAGGACAGCTGTACCTGCTTTCTAAACATTTGGATATTTGTATACTGACATTTTGACTCCTTAACAAACTGACACATTTCAGGTACTTTTGTCTTCGAGCCCCAGCATGCTGCCTCTCAGATGACACACTGCACAGTTCTGTTCCAATGTTGATGGAAGGGACTGTAGCAAGCATATGTATCTACTCTGGGGTTCTGTATTTCTATTCTAGATGTCTCCAACTCTCCCCTAGTTGTTCAGTTCTAAGAACTGCCCCCAGCTTATACCCCACTGTCATCTAGCACCTCTTTCATAATTTTAGAAGGCTTACTTTATTACACCATTCATTGATTTTAAATATTTCACATTGACAACCACTTTTAATTCTACAACATTCCTGTGAGTAGACCCATTTTGCAGGTGAGGAAACTCAGCTTCAAGCAGGTGATGTAGCACACCTGGGATACAAACTCATGTTACCTAGCATTTTTCATACTAGATATACTGTATTCCCTTGCATAGATGAGAATTGAGGCCCTAGGCCCTAGTCCTAAGTTATTCTAATAAATAAAATTCATACTGTAATATGTATACAATGACTGACACTTCAGAATGATTTTGAAAGAACATACGAGAACTTCCATGATCTTGCATAAGAATGGGTGAGTAGGAGGAAAATGAGGCTAACAGTGATTGGCAGAATTGTATCTTCACCAAGCCCTCCCTACCCCCCACCTCACCCCTGTCTTTGGTTGTGTTCTTTCTACCAACTCCATTATTATGTTTCTGGGGCTCAGAAAAAGAAGATATCTATGAGTTATAGATACCTGATGGATATACGACCTAGGCAGGATTCTGAATTCTAGAAAGTTCTGAGACTTGGGGAAGAAAAAAATTGTAAAATAAAGACTAAAAGAAAAAACAACAGAAGGGGAACATGAGAAAGAATAAGCACTACATGGAAGAAATAAAAATAAAAAAAAACTGGGTAGCAGTTGGGTACAAAGAAACATTAGAAGAAAATTTGCCCCTAAGGGCAAATTTTTGAATATGAAAAATCATATCATCAATGTCATTATCAAGGAAACATGAAAAGGAAAGTGTTTGACACAAAGATAGTGATGTTGAATGCATGGTTATGAATATCAGGTGATGTTGCACATGTAACTGGAAAATATATAGCTGATAGAAAGATAATGCCTGAAGATGAGCAGACACTTTGAGGTGACATTAAAACTGTGGAGTAGAACACTCAGTGGGCAAAGGCAAGACAAACAGGAGGCCAAGGCTATCCTTTGCTACATATCAAGTTCAGGTCTAGCCTGGCTTTTCTGTTTCTGATGTTGATGACAAATCACAGGCAAAGGAAAGAAATGGTTCAAGGCTAAATGTTGAACTAACAGTGGAAATCCACATGTAAAAAACAAGAAGAAAAGGAAACAAAAGCGAAAGTGGCCGGGCGTTGGTGGCGCACGCCTTTAATCCCAGCACTCGGGAGGCAGAGCCAGGCCTCTCTCTGTGAGTTAGAGGCCAGCCTGGTCTCCAGAGTGAGTGACAGGATAGGCTCCAAAGCTACACAGAGAAACCCTGTCTCAAAAAACCAAAACCAAAAACAAAAACAAAAGTGAAAGTGATAGAAAAAAGAAGAAGCAATGTGTAGAAATGGACAAGGAAGAAGACATTTCAAGAAATAAGAATCAATCTCAAATTGCTTGTACAACATAGGAGACAAATGTGATGAAGAGATTGAGAGATATTCTTTAGTATTCTTACCTTAATTTTATTAATTATTTGGGTGAATTTACATCTTCTCTAACTAAACTGAAAGAACACAAAGGCAAACTCATGCTTTCCCCACTGTAACTCCAGTACCCAGCAGTTCTAAAGCATAGCTGTCACTAAATAAGTGTTCAAGAATTAAACAAAAAATACAATTGGACACACAGCAGCATGATATGGTGCTTGGAAGTACAGTGTCCATAAAATGACCAAGATAGATGTGAGAATTTAAAAGGAAGTACAATATTAAACTTGAAAGTGAGATGACAGCAAGGACAACTTGTATGAATTGTCTCTTAGAGATTTTTTTCTGAAAGACAGGAGAAACTATATGAAATAAACATCATTTGCTTGTGAACTATATGTTTATCACCTTTGTCCGTGCTAAGGATTGAACATGCAAGGAAAGTACTGTACCAGTGACTATATTATTTTGATATTTGGTCCCACTAAATGGTCCAATATAGCCTTGTACTTACTCTGTAGCCTATGTAGGCATTAAGTTTGCAATGCTAATGCTTCTGCCTTTCAACTGTCTGGTGTTATGTGCCTGTGCCATTAAGCATGGCTGCATTCTAGTTCTCTAATATCTCCACCCTCTATAAGGTTTTCTTCTGGAACTTAAGATGGCCACTAGTGTTGGTCGACCTGTAATTGGGTCTGTGTCGTTTACGGATGTCTTTAAAGACGAATCAGAGACTCGTGATGGAACATGCAGAGAAATCATAATCAGAAGATATGAAGAAATAGTCCAAAAGAAACAAGACAGCCCACAGAAAGAGATTGCTTGAGAATGAAACCAGACTGGGGAGTTCTGTGAAGTCAACTAAAATGTGTAAATTTGTGTGGGAAGAAAGTGGTAAGAAAGGAAAATATAGTACACACATATAACATATGGATGTACAAAAGAAAGCTACAAACAAATCAGAAATAGAAAATACTGAAGATGATTAACCATGTGTTTACACATGTTGGCAAAGCAGTCATAACATATGACATTGTGTGATGTAGTTAGGCAAATTAACTGCTTGTTTCCCATATTTTAAAGCAGCATTTTCCCTCCCTTCTCTTTATATACTAAATAATTATAAGATAGACACAACAAAGATACTAAAGGTGCTCCAAGATGTGACATGGTGGAAAACAAAACCAATTAGAAGACTTTATCAAATGTGAATAAACTGAAGTACAACATAGATAACCAACAAATAGGCTAACAGAGAATTTAAGGAGCCTGTAAATACACAGACAAAGTGAATCTCAGCAACTGAAAGAGCAATAAGATTATTTCTCAAGTTTTCTCATCTTTTTGGTACTAGTTATTCATATAGAAATAGTGTGTGTGTGTGTGTGTGTGTGTGTGTGTGTGTGTGTGTGTGTGTGTATAAGTGTTTATATACTGTCAGAGAAACATAAGGATTATATAGTACTTACCAGTTCTATAGTACTTAAGGGTTTCCCTAGAGTAATAGAATGACTTTATTATGTAAGTTATAGTGTATAAACTGTAACAGTCATTCATGGAACTGCTGTCTAGTCAGCTCATGAATAAAGTTCAAAAGGAAAATCTGTAATTCCTTCTTTTAGATTACTTTGTAGTACTTTACATACATTTTCACATATAAGGAACATTTGACACTCACCATACTTGAATGTTTTAAATAAATATATGCTGTTGTCTCTAAGTATACAGTTTGATAAATTATACTGCAGGAATATTTTAAGCAGTTCACGGTGGGTCCTGTAAATCTGTACTCTTAGCATTCAGTTTCATATAAGCAGGAGGTTTGCCACAAGTTTTAGACTACTGTGGGCTGGATAGTGAGCCCTTACTACATGTATTTCATTTAAATAAGGAAAATAGCAATCCTACTTAAATCACTCTATATAAAAGAGAATTACCATGAGTTTGAGGCCATGCTGGGCTACATAGTGAGTTCCAGAGGGTGATACAGTGAGATATCCTTTGTCAAACAAATATAGAAATCATAAACAATAGAAAAGAAAATGTAGCTGAATGTAAATATGTTTAATAATGCTAATTATAATATCTGAGATTTCAAATAAGTGAAAGAAATTCAGAGAAAAAGGACCCTCCACTTTATAAAGAGAGAGGCATCAACACTTTTTAGTAAAATGACAAGTACTTTTACTATGAATTTGATTTATTATTGTCAGTAGGACACCTACTTGGTTTTAGAGATGGTTGGCTTTTTAGCAGACTCTACCACAAGATTTCACTTTGAATAGTGAATTAAGAAAATACATTTTCCACCCAAAGCTATAAACTCTCAGCATTTTAACTGCCCCCCTTTCCATTTTCTACTTTATGGTGAGACCCAGTATCAAATAACAGAAAGAATAATTTTTTCCCTAACCAGTAAACGTTTTGCCCACCTCAAATAATTACAAAATACAAAAATCAAGACAGCACATATCACACTAAAGGTCCTAAGGGCACCAGTCTTACCTCAGTAAGGTTAGAACGCTTTTGTAGGCTCACTTTTCTTCCAGACACACAAACTGTACTGGACTACTTGACCCTCTGAAAGTCCTCAGGGCAGGAACTTGAAAAACCAGCCTCCCTTGTTCCCACAATATATTTACACATTAAACACACCCAGTAATGTTGATCTGTGGTAGACAGCTATTTCGGGAAGCAAGCAAAGTCTATAGAGCTGAGCAAGGATAAGGAGAGGGAAGGTAATCAATTTCGTCTTGTAAACATGTAAGAAGATCTTGACATGACACCCCTTTCATACCAATGCTTTGAAGGTGACTCATTCTTTTAACATCATTTTCTACCCCTGAAAAACACTATTCATACAGACCCTGAGGGGGAAAAGGAATAGCAAGTGTCAGGCACTGTTTAAAAGTGCTTTCCATGTATCACCTCTTACATTGCCTCCAAATTATTCAGCCTATGATAATGCTGTTACATGCATGTTAGAAATAAACAAAGAGTCGTTTTCTCAGGTACCCAATTAGTAAATCATAGGACCAGAAGCTAAGTCTCATAGTCCGTTACTGAACTATGACACCGCACTGAATAATGAGGAAGATTTTCTTAGAACCAGTACCGTGGTATACTGGGCATATGGTAAACACTATTAAAACACTGTTAAAGTCACTAGTAGCATCCATGAGGAATTCTTTAGGGTTACATTTAAATACTTCTTTTGACAATAATGTTCCTGTCACTGAGTAATGACATTGAGAATAGGGCAAATTGACTATCGAACTAGCAGACTTTCTAATTGGACTCTTTCTTGCTGCCCTGGCTGACCTGAGCAAAAGAACTCTCCGTCATTTAGCCAGCAGAATTCCCCTTATGTGACTACCAGATGTCTACAGCGCTCCACAGTTACCTTGAGAAAACTACAGGACAATTGCAGTTCATTGTCCCAGTGCTTGAAAGTGTAGCCTCAGCCAGGAAAGTGGCAAACAGTTTGTAACACATTTTTTTTTATTAACACAATCTGCAATGAAATCATTGTCTCCCCATCCCCACTATTCCATCTTGTTCCCTTCTTTCTCCCACCTTGCTTTGGACATCTTCTTCTCTCCTGGGAATCTTCCCTATGTATCTCCCTTTCTACTTTCATATACATACATACATACATACATACATACATACATACATACATAGCATATGTAAGCAAAAATGAAACACACACACACACACACACACACACACACACACACACACACACACACACACACATTTTGTTTTGTTTGTTGATGTACACTCACATTGTAGACCAGACAGGCCTAGTACTCACTATGTAGTCCAGGCTGATCTTGAACTCATACCAATCTTCCTACTTTATCCTCTCAACTGCTGGAATTCTAAGTGTGAGCCACCACTGACATACATAAATACTTTTTTTCTAGTGTGTTTCGGTTGTTTTCTAAAACTAGGAATCTCCTGAGGAACTGTCTAGATCAGGTTGGCCTATGGTCATGCCTATCAATGAATATCTTGATTCTTAATTGATGTGAAAGACTCAGGTATCTGTGGACAGGTCCATTCTCTAGTTAACTATCCAAGACAGCAAAGGGGTAGGTTAGAGCTAGAATCAAGCAAGCAATATAGGTGCATTTGTTTTTCTCTGCTTTTGACTGAATGTGATATGACAAGCTACTTGAGCTCCTGCCTGACTCTATTCAATGAAAACCTAGAATTGTGAGCCAAATCAAACCTTTTAGCCTTTATGCTGTTTGTTGTCAAGGCATTTTATCACAGCAATGGCAATAAAATTAGAACAGAAACTGATACTGAGCTGGGAAGGTGGTTCTGTAACAGACCTGACAATGTGTCAGGCTTTGATGCTTAGACTGCTTTTGTATGGGGAATGTGAAAGCATTTGTAACTTTGGTTTAGAAAAGCTGTTAAGCACTCAGAGTTTAATAGGTCATTCTTCTGGGAGATTGGAAAAGAAAAATGCTGAAAGTAAAAGGCTTAGATCCTGTTTCAGAGAGAACAAGGCCTTTGTTGTCAACCTGGCTAGGGGGAATTAATGTGATATACTAGTGAAGAATCTGTGTGTGCTGATCATGCCGAGGCTGAAAAAACAGTTTTGCTTCTCAAAGGGACCAGCAGCACTGAAGGGAAACCTCTTACACTTCACCGGGACAATATGAAACTATTTCCTCAAGATCAGCACACAGAAGCTGATACAGCTATGGTCTAAGGGACTAGTCTACATGTCAAGCTTGACAACAAGGATGTTGAAGACTCCCACAAGGAGAGATGAAATCGTGCAGAGCAGCAGGCCTAAAAGACAAGCTGTATGTGTACCGGCAGAGTTGGAGGGGTGAGGTTACAAGCTTCAGATGTCAGACAGTAAGCTAGAGGGTTTGGTTTATACACATGAATTTTGATTTTGATTTTGCTTAATTGTGTTGTATGCCCCAGTTCTCCCCTTTTGAAATAAGAATGTTTTGCTATATAATTAATGATTTTGAATTTCTAAAGTGGCTTGAGGCTTACAAAAAGTTTTGGATTTTTGTTCTTGTTGTTGATGGGTCTTTGTTTTTTGAGACAGGGTTTCTCTGTGTATCCCTGGCTGTCCTGGAACTCTCCACATAGACCAGGCTGGCCTTAAACTCAGAGACCTACCTGCCTCTGCCTCCCAAGTGCTGGTATTAAAGGCGTGTGCCACCACTGCCTGACCTGGTTTGGGATATTTTCTTTTGTACTTTGTATATCTGTTTGTGTACATACTATATTTACATATATGTATAGAATTATATGCATTTATGTATATTTACTCACATATATAATTAGAAGTCATGGTTAAATTTACAAGTAGATAGTCAATCCCAGGTCCC
Source organism: Cricetulus griseus (assembly GCF_003668045.3). NCBI lineage: Eukaryota > Metazoa > Chordata > Mammalia > Rodentia > Cricetidae > Cricetulus > Cricetulus griseus. Next base: position 115,634,863 of record NC_048604.1, on the reverse strand, counting down.
TCTCCCTCCCCTCCTCCCCTGACCCCCCCCCAGATAATGCCCTACCTATCCCATATCTTTTCTGCTCCCCAGGGAGGGTAAGGCCTTCCATAGAGGGTCTTCAGAGTCTGTCATATTCTTTGGGATAGGGCCTAGGCCAACCCCCTTGTGTCTAGGCTCAGGGAGTATCCCTCCATGTGGAATGGGCTCCCAAAGTCCATTCCTATGCTAGGGATAAGTACTGATCCACTACAAGAGGCCCCATAGATTTCCAAGGTCTCCTCATTGTCACCCACATTCTGGGGGTCTGGATCAGTCCCATGCTGGTTTCCCAGATATCAGTCTGGGGACCAAGAGTTTTCCCTTGTTCAGGTCAGCTGTTTCTGTGGGTTTCACCAGGCTGGTCTGGACCCCTTTGCTCATCAATCCTCCTCTGCAACTGGATTTCAGTTCAGTTCAGTGATTAGTTGTGGGTGTCTGCTTCTACTTCCACCAGCTGCTGGATGAAGGCTATACGATGGCATATGAATTAGTCATCAATCTCATTATCAGGGGAGGGCATTTAAGGTAGCCTCTCCTCTGTTGCTTAGATTGTTAGTTGGTGTCATCTCCAGACCTTTCTCTAGGGCCTGATTTCTCTTTAAACTTATGCCTCCCTCTATTATATTATATCTTATCTTGCTCTCTTCTGTTCTTCGCCCAACTCAACCTCCCTGCTCCATCATGTCTTCTTCACCCCTCTTCTTCTCCCCTTCTCATTCTCCTAGTTCCCTCTCCCCTCCCCCCATGCTCCCAATTTGCTCAGGAGATCTTGTCCCTTTCCCCTTCTCTGGGGGACCATGTATGTCTCTCTTAGGGTCCTCCTTGTTTACTAGCTTCTCTGGCAGTGTGGATTGTAGGCTGGCAATCCTTTACTCTATGTCTAAAATCCACATATGTGTGAGTACATACAATGCCTATCTTTTTGTGACTGGTTACCTCACTCAGAACAGTTTCTTCTAGTTCCATCCATTTGCCTGCGAATTTCAAGATTCCATTGTTTTTTTTCACGATGAGTAGTACTCTATTGTGCCCCATACCTGATGCTGGTAAACACCAGCTAACTCACTGATGGACTCAAAAGAACAGAAAGGCAGAAGCAATATGAACTTGTTCTTTATGAGATGAGACATTCACTTTTCCCCCCTTATTCCTCAGCATTCCTAAATTTTGGGCTTAGAGATTCAGGCTAGGAACTTATACTTTCTCCCTCACCCTTCCTTCTTTCCAGACCCAATTACATGACCAAGTTTCCGAGTACCAAGTTTGCAGAATGAAGGCCTTTTTGGCCCCTACATTTGAGATAACAAATTTAAATAGCAAATCTATTTCTGAGATACCAGGCCTGCACAACCCATCCTTGCACAGAAGGCATGTTTCTGTACTGAAGGCAAATGGCTTTTTATTCTAGAATAGGAAAAATAGTCAAATAAAACAAAATTAACTTGGCACAGAAAACTTTAGAAAGTTTATAGAAACATAATTTGAAAGAGGAAATAAATTTATTTTAAGTATTTTCAAGGCTGACACAGAGTTCATGGGTTAATGCCTAAGATTTTCAAAATGTGGTTGTGAAGACTTTAGAATAACATTTTTATACTGGATATTGCACTCAACTGAAGAAAAAATAGACTTGTTCTGTTTTGTTACAGCTTGAGTCTGATTTAATAAAATATGCTCAAGGACCACTCTTCAGTTGTATCCATTTTCTGTGTTGGTAAACAATATTAGCAAAAATGTGGTGACTTAAAAAGCATGCATAAAGCATATATATATATATATATATATATATATATATATATATATGCATGCAATTCTGGATGTCAGAATGCAAACTCACTTCCTTTACTTCTTAGTAATGTATTCCCAGGAAGTTATCTACATTCATATATTTTTATCATATTCACCCCCCATTGTCCTCTTATTCTCTTCTTTCTCCTAATGAATTCGTTCATTTTGCCATCTAGTCCTATTTTCATGTCATTTATTCAACTCATTACATTTCATTAAGGTTCCTTTTATGGTTATTTACCAATGCACAGGAAACTTAACTTTTCCACTGAGGTTAAAAAAAAATCCCCAGCAAACCGTTAATTGCCAATCATAGCACACCCTGACCAGCAACTGTTAACTGCCAATAGCTACCCCTGCTTCTATGGTGGAATGTTGATGGGCTTTTTCTCATGCAGAACCTGGGCAGGTAACCACAGCTTCCAAGCAGATGTTATGTATATGAACAGAATAACTTCCAATAACTTTGTGACAAAGAAGGTCTTTAAAAAAGATTTATCTGATATACTATTAGTCATGAGTTACACACACACAAAAATGTGCAGTCAAGAGGTTCTCCCCAATAGTAACATTTTCCTAAATGTTAAATTCCTAAGCTTCTAACTCTATTGTAATTTTTTTTGGTTTTTCAAGACAAGGTTTCTCTGTAGCTTTGGAGGCTGTCCTGGAACTCTCTCTGTAGACCAGGCTGGCCTTGAACTCACAGAGATCCACCTGCCTCTGCCTCCTGAGTGCTGGGACTAAAGGTGTGTGCCAGCACTGCCCTGCCTAACTGTATTCTAAATACATATTCTTAAATACACCAATAAGTGTAGCTCTCACTGTCATCCAAGAAGATTCTTTTGTAGAAAGCAGAGATCATTACAGAAATCCACAACTTTTCAAAATGCATAAGTGAGCATAGGACTCCCAGTCACAGTGGGTACATCTACAAAGTATCCTGTACATCTAAATCCCAAGGAACATCTCAGAAGAGGGTTGAGGAGGATTGTAAGAGCCAGAGGACCAGTTCCCCTGCTGGGAGGCACTGTCTTCAACTCTGTGAAATCTCAGCAATATGGTAGCTTTAACAAGACCCAGATGATAACATGTCAACTTATCAATGTGGATGGGAGACATTTCTCAAGGCACCATTCCTGGTTGAACAGCTACAGGTAATCAATGCCTACAAAGAGGGAGAATCAGTTTCCTCCAGAGAAAAGGATACTGATAGGCTACCCAATTCCAGATAATCAACTCTAAACACATATTTATAAACGTGGACTAAATAGGTTTTCTGGGGGTGGGGTGGATGAATGTTAATTACAGGAGAGCCATGTATTCAAGTGAGGCTTGAGAGAACAGGGGAGGATCTAAATAGGGAAGAGGGAGGAATGAAAATTGTGCACGTACAGTATGCTCATTTATGACACTCTCCAAATTTCTTTTTTATGACAGATTTTCACTATGTCATAGTGGTTTGCCTGAAATGCACTATGTAGACCTGGCTAGCCTTAAACTCAGAGATTCACCTACCTCTGCCTCTTGAGTGCCGGGATTAAAGATGGTTTGTTACCATTCCCAGCTAAACTAAATAAATAAATAAAATTTTAATTTAAAAAGAGGTCCTCTACATCACCATCCCTGACTTCAAGCTCTACTATAGAGCCATAGTTCTGAAAACAGCTTGGTATTGGCACAAGAATAGACAGATAGACCAGTTGAATCGAATTGAAGACCCAGATATTAATCCACGCACCTACGAACACCTTATTTTTGACAAAGGTGCTAAATCCATACAATGGAAAAAAGATAGCATCTTCAACAAATGGTTCTGGCACAATTGGATTCAGACGTGCAGAAAATTGCAGATTGATCCATACCTGTCACCATGCATGAAACTTAAGTGCAAATGGATCAAAGATCTCTCCATAAATCCAGCCACACTGAATCTTCTAGAAGAGAAAGTGGGAATAACCCTTGAACAAATTGGCACAGGAGAACGATTCCTGAACATCACGCCAGAAGCACAGACACTGAGGTCTGCAATCAATAAATGGGACCTCCTGAAACTGAGAAGCTTCTGTAAGGCAAAGGACACAGTCAGTAAGACAAAACGACCACCCACAGAATGGGAAAAGATCTTCACCAGCCCCACATCTGACAGAGGACTGATTTCCAAAATATACAAGGAGCTCAAGAAGCTAGCCACCAAAACACCATACAATGAAATTAAAAAGTGGGGTGCAGAACTAAACAGAGATTTTTCAACAGAGGAATCTGAAATGGCTGAAAGACACTTAAGAAAGTGCTCAAAATCCTTGGCCATCAGAGAAATGCAACTCAAAACAACTCTGAGATACCACCTCACACCTGTCAGAATGGCTAAAATCAAAAATACCAATGACAACCTATGCTGGAGAGGTTGCAGAGAAGAAGGAACACTCCTCCATTGCTGGTGGGAGTGTGAACTTGTAAGACCACTTCTGGAAATCAGTATGGCGGTTGCTCAGAAAAATGGGAATCAATCTACCTCAAGATCCAGCCATTCCTCTCTTGGGTATATACCCAAATACTGCATGTCCATACAACAAAGACATATGTTCAACCATGTTCATAGCAGCATTGTTTGTAATAGCCAGAACCCGGAAGCAACCTAGATGCCCCTCAACTGAAGAATGGAAAGAAAAAATGTGGTACATTTATACAATGGAGTACTACTCAGAAGAAAAATGCAATGGAATCATGAAATTCGCAGGCAAATGGATGGAACTAGAAGAAACCATCCTGAGTGAGGTAACCCAATCACAAAAAGACAAACATGGTATGTACTTACTCATATATGATTTTTAGACATAGAGCAAAGGTTTACCAGCCTATAATCCTCTTCCCCAAAGAAACTAGAAATCATGAATGACTCTAAGGGATAAATGGACCCCAGGAATGGGAAGTGGCATGAACTCCCGAGCTAATTGAGAGCATGAGGGTAGGGGAGTGGGTGCTGCCACAATAAGAGCACAAGAAGAAGAGTAGAGGAGAAGAAATGGAGGAGCAGATATATTGAGTTGGGGGAAGAATAGAGGAGAGAGAGCAGGATGAGAGATACCATATCAGAGGGAGCCACTATAGGTCCGAGAAGAGATCTGGAACTAGGAAGATCTCCAGAGACCTACAAGGATGACACGATCTGACAGTCCGGGCAGTGGAGGAGAGGATGGCCTAGAAGCCCTTCCCCTAGAATGAGATTGATGACTACTCTCTATGCTATCCTAGAGTCCTCATCCAGTGGCTGATGGAAGCAGAGACAGACATCCACAGAAATACACTGAGCTGAAATCTGGAACCTAGTTGAAGAGAGGGAGGAATGAAGAACTAAGGGGTCTGTACCAGGTTGGAGAAACCCACAGAAACAGTTGGCCTGAAAAAGGGAAAGCATATCAACCCCAGAGGCTCTTTGGGAGGCCAGTAAGGGACTAATCCAGGCCCCTGATCATGGATGCCAATGGGGAGGCCCCTGCACTCCTGGGAGCCTCCAGAGGTGGACTGGCGTTTTGCCCTGGTGTGTGTGTGGGACTTCGAGAGCCCATCACACTTGAAGGGATGCGCTCTGTCTCTGAACACATGGAGAGGGGCCTAGGCACAGCACAGGAAGATTTGGTGGACTTGGTGGAGCCCCGGTTGGGGACCATACCCTGCCTGGGGAGTGGTGGGTGGATGGGGTGGGGGGTAGGTTGGAGGTGGGGGAGAAGGAATGGGGGTGAGGGGAGGGAGAGGGAGAGGGGAATTACATGTGAAACAAGCCTGTTCCCTAACTTGAATTAATAATAATAATAATAATAATAATAATAATAATAATAATAATAAAAAAGAGAAAAAAAGAGGTCCTCTAGGCCTGCCATAGATTATATTTGTATATTAATTCATTTTATTTATAGATTATACATAACAATTATAAATGTTTCAAAGAATATTGTGCTATTTTATATTATATTATATTTAATGCTTCAATTAGGGCAGGGATAATAACAAGTATTTTAGAAAGTAGGTCACTTAATGGGAAGTAACTAGATAATTGGAAAACCTAAGTATTTTTAATTTACTAGTGTTTTGGCAATACTTTCCTTGCTGGCAGTGGTAAACACACTATAGTGGCAAAGTTTCAGTTACTTTGTTTGTTTGTTTGTTTTGCTAGGGATTGCACCTAAGGCTCAATCGTGCTATATTACTGAGCTGTATCCCTATCCCTGAACTACTGTTCTTACTTGTTTGATTGTAAACTATGTCAGTGTGTGACTAATATCTTCTAGAAGTTTTCAAATAAGGAAGCACTTCAAACTTATCTTTGCTATTGATTAAAATACAGAAGCTCAGGACCTGCTCCATGCTTTCGAGAAAATTGAGGAAATCGTGTTTACAAATATTTTGGTCAACACCCTTAATGATTTTATACTTTTATTTTACATAACATGGAAAGATGATTTGACCTTAAGTTGCTTTCTTCTTGCTGTGCACTCATACAAATGCTTACTTGGGAAAGAACAGGTAGAGATGACAGAACCTGGGAAACCTGAACTCATCTGCAGGATGCAGGTTTTTGTCTTCATGAGTGGTCTCAAATCCCAGTAAAAAGAGAACTCAGTTACTTCATAGAATAACATCTTGGAACAGGGCAGCTCATCCCTGTCCTCACTTAACTACCTTTGAAGTCTTGTCAGTGGTGACAGTCAACTACCTAGACCAGTTGGACATAATAACTGAGCAGTTGGACACAATTGAGCAGTTGGACACAATAACCAAGTAAACAAATCCAAAGATCTAGCTTCTAAGCCCATACCTTTTCTCCTAATCTGTCTGGCCTGTCCCAAACAACACAAGTGAAAGTTCTTAAAAGTGGCTTTTCAGTTTCTTCCTAGAAATCTGAGAGACCTTAATATACAGGTACTGAGGAGATGCATTTCTCATGGGAGAACAGCAGACACTTTCTATCTCAAGGCTCTTTTCTAGGACAGAGTAAAAGAGCATCAACAATAGGTAGATGAGCCTGGCTCTTAACCCAGCTCTGATGCTATTCACATGAGACCCTGGATAAGCTAATTGGCATATGAGGTTTGTTCAACTCATATGGCAAGTAGATAGCTCAAAAACATCCCGTCTTCTGAATCCCATTTACAATTTCTAAAAGACATCTTTTCCCCAGAAGATATAATAACATGGTTATTGTACACCTCTCCCATGTCAGTGAAATAATTTTCAACCTCATTTTATAGCCTTGAAAGGTGATGGGAGCTCAAGCAAGTGGAATACTGGAAGCTTATTCTTCTCTATCTCCTCTCACTAATTTGTACATTTATGTTATATAGACTAGTCTCTATGGTTGAATTCCGGAATTCTTTTCATACCACATGTGGTGGTTTAACTGGGATTTATCCCCCTCCCCACATTGGCTGGAGGTGGACTTTGAAGTTTCAACAGTCCATACCAGGCCACCAGCCTCTCTCTCTCTCTCTCTCTCTCTCTCTCTCTCTCTCTCTCTCTCTCTCTCTCTCTCTCTCTCTCTCTCTCTCTCTCTCTGTCTCCTTCTCCCACCACTGCTTGCTACCTGTGGATCAGCAGTATCCCAAACCTGATGTTTGTGGAAGGGCCCAGCTCATTGTGGGCAATGACATCCTTGAACAGGTGGTTCTGAGGTGTATAAAAAAGCAAACTAGGCCAGGTGGTGGTAGTAGTGCATGCCTTTAATCCCAGAACTCAGAAGGCAGAGGCAGGTGGATCTCTGTGAGTTCGAGACCAGCCTGGTGTACAAGAGCTAGTTCCAGGACAGCCTCCAAAGCCACAGAGAAACCCTGTCTCAAAAAAACAAACAAACAAACAAACAAACAAAAAACCAAAACAACAAAAAAGCAAACTGATTGAGCCACAGGGTGTATGACTTCCTTCAGTGATGGGCTGTGATACAGAAATGTAAGCCAAATAACCTCCTAAAGTTTCTTTTGATCATGATGGTTTATCATAGCAACAGAAATCCAACTAAGACAAGAACTGGTGCCAGATTCAAAGGGAATTACTGTGAAAGATCTGATGATGTTTTTTGGAGGCTTGTGGAAAGACTTTGAAACTTTGGGCTAGAAAAACCATCGAGTGTTCAGAGTTTAATGAACTTTAGTGAGAAGGTAGATGATAATACTGGAAGCGTGTGAAGAAAGGACGCCCGGTCATGACATTTCCAAGAGAATTAAAAGACTATTGAAGCTGTTTGTGTGCTATTTTGTATCAATACTTTCTGCTCTGGTCAGCTAGAGCTGAAGAAGAGATCAGAACCACTTAATTGAAATCTTTGCTTTTGGGGGACAATTGATATTAGTTAGCTACAGCTAAGAAATTAGCAACGATTAAGAAGAGACCAGCATCATTGATATGAAAACTTCTGGGAGTATTTCCTCAAGGTGAGCATACAGAATCTGTGGTTCAGATGGTACCACAGCTGACATGAATCTCTTGCTGGCAGCTGAACTTGGTAATGTTTAAGATTCAACCTGTTTCACTGGCTTTGAAGGAATGAAGGAGACATGGCAAGTAGCTGAGGGAGGTTTGACATGTTGCTGCAGGGGTGGAGTCTCTGAAAAGAGGTTAGGAAAGAACATTTGTGAAGGTGCAGCTACAGTTATGTAGGCACTCCAACATATTGGAGATGCCAAAGCCATGGGACTACTAAGGGTGGCAAAAGCTGTGGAGTTCAGCTGGCCTGAGCATAAGACAAGGCAGGTGTGCTATGGATAGCAGATATGGAGAAGCAGAGCGCTGCCCAGGCCCTTTGGAGCCCTGAGGATCATGAATGGGGTCTCAGACATCAAGCACTGAATTTTATTTTATTTTTTATACCATTGTATTTGGGATTTTCTTTTATTTGATTGTGACTGTGCCTTGGTTCTTCCCTCTTGAAGTTAAAAAAAAATGTTTAACTTGTTTTATTTTATAGGAATGCACAGGTAGGACACCCCAGATTTTCAGAGAGTCTTGAAAGTCTCTCTTTGAAAATGAGGTTGGATATTTAAGAGCCTGAACCTTTAAAATGTTGAGATTTTAAACACTGTGAGAATTTTAAAGTGATACTATCTTTTGCATTATGATATTAATATTACCATAACATCTTGGGGACAAACAAGAAAGGAAAGTTGATACATAAATAGTGACCTGCTTATATGTCAGGTTGACAAGAGGTCAATTGTGTCAGTTAGTTTGTTTTGTTTTGCTTTTTTTTTTTTGTCAACTTGCCAGAAACTACAGTCATCTGAAAAGAGGGAACCTCAACTTATAAAAAGCCTCCATGAGATTGACCTGTAGGCAAGCCTATAGGGAAATTGTCAGTTGAAGTTTGGTATGGAAAGACCCACTATAGGCAATGTTATTCCTGGACTGGTAATCCCAGGATGTATAAAAAAAGCAAACTGAGAAAACTAGCATTAGTACACCATACTCAGTGTTCCTCCATGGCTTCTGCTTCAGTTCATGTCTCCAAGTTCCTGCCTTGAGTTCTGCCCTAGCTTTAACAATGGGCTATGATGTGCAAGTGCAGGCCAAATAATACCTTTCCTCTTCAAGTTGATTTTGCTCATGGTACTTTATTATAGCAATAGAAACCTAACTAATAGAACAATAAAGGAAGAAAATCCAATTATCATATCAAAGGTAGTTTGACTGGCACAAAACTACATGAATTTGTTAAATGCAAGTGACTTTTCTTGGAGATTATTAGCTTTGTTTTCTATTACAGCAGGAATGATGAATTCAAGCTGTGGAAAGTGCCACAAACAAACACATAGGAAAGACTGAGTCACCACTGGCATACCGCAGAACAAGATAAGAGTTGCAGAAAAGTAGGGATCTGGATTTCATGGGACAGCAACTAATCATTTTCATCTAAACAAAACTTCATATGTTCTCAGGCAATTTGATTTCATTAGAAGTCATAAATTGCATTTTTTGGGGGGGCAGATAGAAATATCTATATTTTTATATATCTGTGGCCAAGTGATGTTCCTACTAAGGCATCATGCAAGTCCTAATGATCACAGCTAATGCCTAGACTAGAATTTGACCTGTCATTTTGTAATTTTTGCACCAAGAAATAGGACATTAAATGTTATTCTGAGAATACTTCTTGTTAGAATCCTGTTTTGAAAATATTAAATTCTGTTGGTCTTCCCTTGGCAGCATCCCTGCAGGAAATCAACAAGGATCAGCAGACCTAGGCTTTCAAAATACCTCTGCTCCCAAAGGCAACTCATCATATGTAGTCATCTTATTTTTCAAGCCTTGTCTTCCTGCCCAAACCAAGCAAATGTTACATTCCAAGATCTTCCTAACAAGTCTTAATTTTTATTATTGTAGTTTGCTTGTTTAGTTGGTTGCTATGGTAGTTTGAATAAGAATGACCCTTAAAGTCTCATAGATTTGAATGCTTTGTCACCAGGGAGAGGCACTATTTGAAAGGATTAGAAGGTATGGCAATGTTGGAGGAAGTGTATCACTGATGATGGGCTTTGAGATTTCAAAAGCCCATTACAAGAATCTTTCTTGCCCAGCTGATCAGGATGTACCTCTTAGCTACTTCTCCAGCACCATTTCTGCCTGTGTGCCACCATGCTTCCTCTAATGATGACAATGGACAATGACAATGGACAATGGACAATGGACCTCTGAAACTGTGCGGCCCCAATTAAATGCTTTCTTTTATAATAATTGCCTTGGCCATGGTATCTCTTCACAGTAATTGACTAAGAACACTAAGACAGGAGTTGATACCAGTGATCTGGCTATTGCTGTGACTGGAATGACCATGATGTATGTGGGCAGAATATAGACTTTAGGACTTTGGATTAGGAAAGCAGTTGAATGAATTAAGTGTGGTTTTATGTGTCATACTAGTAGGAGTGTGGGAGACAATGGTGCTGAGAGCAATTTAGATTATGATGGACTGGCTCAAGAGGTTTCAGAGAAGAACCTAGAAACCATTCTTTTAATATTTTGGTAAAGAATGTGGCTCTTTTCTGCCATTGTCAAAAAAATCAACTGAGGATAAATTGAACAGTTGTGAATTGGTGGTGTTTGTGAAGGAAATTTCAGGAGAGCCTAGTATCGACTGTGCCAAGTGGTTATTAGGGGTCACTCTTATGCAGATCTAAAAAGAAAGAAGCAAACTGAGCAAGGAAAAATACAAAATGTATGGTTTGAGGATGAAATGGGCACCACAAAGTGTAGTGGAGCTAAATCCAGTACTCAAAGAGATAAAAAGTTTAAGGAAAACCCTGGTGCCAAATAGGATAAAGGGAGTGGTGATGTCAGGGCAAGGCCCTATATAGATAAGTTTCCAACTTGTAAAAAAAGAATTGAAGAAAATTTTATGCAGTGAAGGAAACGATCAACAACAAAAAGCTGACACAGATGTAATTGAATGAGAGGGTGGGTCTTGTTCCAGCCTGAGAAAGCATCAGAAATTGGCAGTTTCATCCACATGGTTATGACTTTAGAGTCAAGGATACAAGAAAGGGGTTGTGAAATCTCCCTCTGTGGATAAGGAAAGTCACTGAGGCCAGGTATGTATCATGTAGGTTCAGAAAGGCTATTATGTGAAGTTGTGATAGTGAAGCCTGGATTTTTTTGGAGACCCCAAGGTGTTGGAGGTGCCAGAATCATGTGATACACTTCAAGAAGACCTGCTAATATGGTGTGGAACCAACCCAAGAGAGAAAGGCCTGTTATAGTCAATAATGTTGAAAGGAAATAAAGAACTTTCAGACATGGAGATGCAGAGTTTAAAGTTTGCCCTGCTGGTTTCTGGCTTTGCTTCCGTCTAGTATTTCTTCACTATGCTCCTTTTCCTATCTTTTGTAATGGTAATCTATATTCTGTGCCATTGTATATTGGAAGTATGTCATTTTATTTTTGATTTTACAAGGGGTTAGAGTTAGAGATTGCTTTGACTCTCAGGAAGAGACTTTGGACTTTTTAAACAGTGTTGGGACTGTGATAGACTATGGAGATTTCTGAAGTTAGACTGACTCAAATTTTGCATTATGATATGACCAGGAAGTGGAATGTGGTGGTTTGAATAATAATGTCTCCCCTAGGCTCATATTTGAATGCTTGTTCACCAGGGCACTATTTGAAAGGATTGGGAAATATGACCTTGTTGGAGGAAGTGTCACTGAGGGTGGGCATTGAGGTTTCCAAAGCCCATGACAAACCCAGATTCTTTCTCTCAGCCATCATATCACTCTGTAGCTCTCAGCTACTTCTGTAGCACCATTTCTACCACCATACTGTCATGCTCATAATGGACTAAACCTCTGAAACTAAAAGCAAGCCCCCAATTAACTGCTGTCTTTGATAAGAGATGCCTTGGCCGTGGTGTCTCTTCACAGCAACAGAAGACTAAAAGTTGTTTTTCATTTGATTGGTTGGTTTTCTTTTTGAAACAGATTTTTATGAATTTCAGCCTGTCCAAAAGTGTGCTATGTAGCTAAGGCTACCCTGAGCTACTTATTTTCCTGACTTCCCATGTGCCATCATTACAGGTATGTGACTCCATTTCTAACTATAACACAATCCATTCTTAATATAAGGTTGTGTGTTAATTTGAGCCATGTCAGATCCTGATTCTGGCCTACCAATACACTAATATGATCACAGAGCAGATTAGAAGCCTATTGGGACCCAACTTCCACTTGCCCTCCTTGGAGTCTCCTGTCCTAGGGGCCGAGTGAAGGTCAACACAACCCAGCAGGCCAAGACATCCAGAGTCTGCCTACATCACAGTGCTAGTCCCGAATCTACCCACTGGGAGAGGGAGTGTCACAGATCTGCCTGCACCCACCAGGAGAGCCATCATAGTATTGAACTTGCTTGCACCTACCTGAAGAGAACCTTGGACCCATACCCACAAGGAGAGGGAGAGACCCCACCTGCACCCTGGAAGAAGGGATGGGGAACACGACAATATAAGAACACATTCAACAACAGAAAGACAAATATGACACCACCAGAGTCTAGGGACTCTACATCAGTAAGAACTGAACATCCCAACACAGATGAAGCAGAAGAGAATGACCTTTAAATCAACTTTATGAAGATGATAGAGACCCTCAGAGTAGAAATGAGAAAATCCCTTAAAGAAATGGAGGAAATAACAAACAAAAAATTCAAGAAATGGAGGAAAAGACAAACCAAAAATTGCAATAAATAACCAAATCTCTTAAAGAAAGCAAGGAAAGTCAAGAGAAAACAACCAAACAAGTGAAGGAAACAATTTAAACAGTTCAAGAATTGAAAGCTGAAATAAAGACACTAAGAAAACCACAGTCTGAGGGAATACTGGAAATAGAAAAGCTAAGCAAACAACCATGAACTACAGATGCAATCATAACAAACATAAGAGATGGAAGAGAGACTCTAAGGCATTGCAAATACACTAGGAGAAATAGAGTCATTAACCAAAGAAAATTTTAAGTCCAACAAATCCCTACCACAAAATATCCAGGAAATATGAGACACAGTGAAAAGGACAAAATTAAGAATAATAGGTATAGAAGAAGGTGAAGAAACCCACCTCAAAGGTGCAGAAAACATATTCAACAAAATTGTGGAAGAAAAGTTTCCCTACCTAAAGAAACACATGCCAATACAGAACATCAAATAGAGTGGACCACAAAAAACCTGCCCTCACCACATAATAATCAAAACCCCAAACATACAGAATAAAGAAAGAATATTAAGAGCAGCAAATAAAAAAGGCCAAGTAACATATAAAGGCAGACCTATCAGAATTACATCTGACATTTCCATGGAAACTCTGAAAGCCAAAAGATGCTGGATAGATATTCTATGAACACTAAGAGACCACAGATGCCAGCCCAGACAACTATACCCAGCAAAGCTTTAAATTAGTATAGATGGAGAAAACAAGATATTCTGTGACAAAACCAGATTTAAAAAAATACATATCCACTAATCCCTACAGAAAGTACTGGAAGGAAAACTCCAGCCTAAGGAAGTTAACTACACTCACAAAAATATAGGCAATAGAAAATCCCACTTTACCAAAAGCCAAAAACAGGGGTGCGGAATCCAAACACAATACCACCACCAACAACAAATCCAAAGCAAACAAGAATCAACAATCAATGGTCATAACTATCCCTCAATGTCAATGGTCTTAACTCACCTATAAAAAGACACAGGCTAACAGAATGGATACAAAGACAGAATCCATCCTTCTACTGCTTACAAGAAAAAAACCTCAACTTCCAAGACAGAAATTACCTCAGAGTAAATTGTTGGGAAAAGATTTTCCAATCAAATAGACCCAAGAAACAAGCCGGTGTAGCAACCCTAATATCTAACAAATTAGATTTCAAACAAAAATCAATCAAAAGTGATAAAGAAGGTCATTTCATATTCATCGCAGAAAAATCCAAGATGAAGTCTTAATTCTGAATATCTATGCACTAAATACAAAGGATACACATTAGTAAAAGAAACATTACTAAAACTCAAATCACACATAAAACCTCACACGCTTATATAATGGAAGACTTAAACTCCCAACTCTCACTACTAGTCAGAAACTTAAGAAACAAAGGAACTAACAGAAGTTATGACCCAATTGGGTTTAACAGACATCTATAGAACATTCCATCCAAGCACAAAAGAATATGCTTTCTCAGCACCACATAGAACCTTCTCTAAAATTGACCCCATACTTGGCAACATAGCAAACCTCCATAGATACAAAAAATGGAATAATCCCCTGTATCTTATCTAATCATCATAGTTTAAAGTTAAAATTCAACAACACAAATTGCAGAAACCCTACAAACTCATGGAAATGGAACAATGCTCAATTTCATCAAATCTGGGTCAAGAAAGAAATAAAAAAAGAAATTAAAGATTCCTAGAATTCAATGAGAATGAAGACAAAACATACCCAAACTTACGAGACACTTTGAAAGCAGTATTAAGAGGAAAGTTCATAGCACTAAATACTCACATGAAGAAACTGGAGAAAAGTCACACTAGAGAATTAACATCACAACTGAAAGCTTTGGAACAACAAGAAGCAAACTCATCCCGGAGGAGTAGACACAGGAAATCATAAAATTGAGGGCTGAAATCAATAAAGTAGAAACAATGAAAACACTACAAAGAATCAATGAAACAAAGAGTTGGTTCTTCAAGAAAATCAGCAAGGTAGACAAACCTTTATCCAAACTAACCAAAAGGTAGAGAGAGAGAGAGAGAGAGAGAGAGAGAGAGAGAGAGAGAGAGTGCTAATTAACCAAATCAGAAATGAAAAGAGGGACATAACAACAGACACTGAGGAAATTCAGAGAATCATCAGGTCATACTTTGAAAACCTGTACTCCACAAACTTCGAAAATTTAAAGGAAATGGACAATTTTCTGGATAGACATCACTTACCAAAATTAAATCAAGAACACACAAGCAATTTAAATAGACCTATAACCCCTAATGAAATACAACCAGTCATCAAGTATCCCAACCAAAAAAATCCCAGGGCCAGATTGATTCAGTGCAGAATTGTACCAGAAATTCAAAGAACTAATACCAATGCTCCTCAAAGTATTCCTCATAATAGAAGTAGAAGGGTCATCGCCAAACTTTTTATGAGGCTACCATTACATTGGTACACAAACCACACAAAGATACAACTAAGAAAGAGAACTGAAAACCAATATCCCTCATAAACATTTATGCAAAGATAGTCAATAAAATACCGGCAAATCAAATCCATGAACACATCAGAAAAATCATCCACCATGATCAAGTAGGCTTCATCCCAGTGATGCAGGGATGGTTTAATATATGATAATACACCAATATAATCCACCATATAAACAAATTGAAAAGAAAAATCACCCCAACACAGAAGAAGCAGAAGAGAGCAACCTTAAAAATAACTTCATGCAGATGATAGAGAACCTAAGAGAGGAAATCAGAAACTCCTTCAGAGAAATGGCAGAAAAGACAAACCAAAAGAAGCAAGAAATCAAGGAAAGCCAAAAAAATAAAAGCCAAGAAAATACAATTAAACAGCTGAAGGAAACAGTTCAGGACTTGAAAACTGAATTAGAGACAATAAAGAAAACACAAACTGAGGGAATGCTGGAAGTGGAAAAGGTGAATAAAAAATCAGGAACCACAGATGCAAGCATAACCAATAGAATAGAAGAGATTGAAGACAGAATCTCAGATGCTGAAGACAAACTAGAGGAAATAAACTTGTCAAGCAAAGAAAATCTGAAGTCTAACAAATCCATAACGCAAAATATCCAGAAATATGGGACATCGTGAAAAGACCAAACCTAAGGATAATAGGTATAGGAGAAGGTGAAGAAACCCAACTCAAAGGTGCAGAAAACATATTCAACAAAATCATAGAAGAACTTCCCCAACCTAAAGAAAGACATGCCAATGAAAGTACAAGAAGACTACAGAACGCCAAATAGAGTGGACCACAAAAGAAAGTCCCCTTGTCACATAATAATTAAAACTCCAAACATACAGAATAAAGAAAAAATATTAAGAGCAGCAAGGGAAAAAGGCCAAGTAACATATAAAGGCAAACCTATCAGAATTACACCAGACTTTTCCATAGAAACACTGAAAGCTAGAAGGACCTGGATAGATATTCTACCAACTCTGAGAGAACATGGATGCCAGCCCGGACTACTATACCGAGCAAAGCTTTCAATCACTATAAATGGAGAAAACAAGATATTCCACAATAAAACCAGATTTAAACAATATGTAACCACTAATCCAGCCCTACAGAAAGTACTGGAAGGAAAACTCCAACCTAAGGAAATTAACTACACTTTCATAAACATAGGAAATAGATAATCCCACTCTACAAAAACACAAAATAAAAGACAGGGTAAATCCACATACAATAACAGTACCAAGGGCCGGGCATTGGTGGCGCACGCCTTTAATCCCAGCACGTGGGAGGCAGAGGCAGGTGGATCTCTGTGAGTTCGAGGCCAGCCTGGTCTCCAGAGCGAGTGCCAGGATAGGCTCCAGAGCTATACAGAGAAACCCTGTCTCGAAAAAACCAAAAAAAAAAAAAAAAACCAGTACCAACAAGAAACCAAAAACAAACAAGAATAAACACTCAATGGACCTTAATTTCCCTCAATATTAATGGTCTTAACTCGCCTATAAAAAGACACAGGCAGCAGATTGGATACGAAGACAGAATCCATCCTTCTGCTGCATACAAAAAACACACCTCGAATTCAAAGACAGACATTAGCTCAGAGTAAAGGGTAGAGATAAGATACTTCAATCAAATGGACCCAAGAAATGAGCTGGGGTATCCTAGTATCTAACAAGATAGACTTCAAACTAAAATCAATCAAAAGAGATGAAGAAGGTCATTTCATATTCATCACAGGAAAAATCCATCAGGAAGAAGTCTCAATTCTAAACATCTATGCCCCAAATACAAAGGAACCAATATTCGTAAAAGAAACATTATTAAAACTCAAATCACAAATAAGGCCTCACACAGTTATAGTGGGAGACTTCAACACCCCACTCTCACCCTGGACAGGACCACCAGACAGAAACTTAACGAAGAGACAAGGAACTAACAGAAGACCCAGTTGGGATTAACAGACATTTATAGAACTTACTATCCAAACACTAAAGAATATACCTTCTTTTCAGCATCACATGGAACCTTCTCAAAAATCAACCACATTCTTGACAACATAGCAAACCTCAACAGGTACAAAAAAAACTGGAATAATTCCCTGTGTCTTATCAGACCACCATGCATTAAAGATAGAAATCAAAAACAAATCAAAGTGCAAAAAGCCTACCAACTCATGGAAATTGAACAACATGCAATTGCAACACTCCTGGGTCAAGGAAGAAATAAAGAAAGAAATTAAAGACATCCTAGAATTCAATGAAAATGTTGACACAACATACCAAAACGTATGGGACACTTTGAAAGCAGTACTAAGAGGAAAGTTCATAGCTCTAAGTGCTTACATGAAGAAACTAGAGAATAGCCACACCAGAGATTTGATGTCACAGGTGAAAGCTCTAGCAAAAATGGAAGCAAATTCACCCCAGAGGAACAGACGCCAGGAAATAATCAAACTGAGGACAGAAATCAATAACGTTGAAACAAAGAAAACAATTCAAAGAATCAATATAACAGAGTTGGTTCTTCGAGAAATTCAACAAGATAGACAAACCGTTATCCAAACTAACCAAAAGGCAGAGAGAGATCATGCAAATTAACAAAATCACAAATGAAAAGGGGGGCATAAGAACTGACACTGAGGAAACCCAGAGAATCTTCAGATCATACTTTGAAAACCTGTGTTCCACAAAATTTGAAAATTTAAAGAAATGGACAATTTTCTAGACAGTTAACACTTACCAAAATTGAATCAAGAACAGATAAGCCACTTAAACAGACCTATAACCTCTAAGGAAATAGAAGCAGACATCAAAATCTCCCAACCAAAAAAGCCCGGGGCCCAATGGATTCACTGCAGAATTCTACCAGAAATTCAAAGAAATGCTAATACCAATACTCCTCAAATTGTTCCACAAAATAGAAGCAGAAGGGACATTGCCAAACTCTTTTTACAAGGCTACAATAACATTGATACCCAAGCCACACAAAGACACAACTGAGAAAGAGAACTACAGACCAATATCCCTCATGAACAGTGATGCAAAAATTCTCAATAGAATCCTGGCAAATCGAATACAAGATCATATCAGAGAAATCATCCACCATGATCAAGTAGGCTTCATCCCAGGGATGCAAGGTTCAACATTCAAAAATCCATCAATGTAATCCACCATCTAAACAGACTGAGGAAAAGAAACCACATGATCATCTCACTAGATGCCAAAAAAGCCTTTGACAAAATCCAACACCCCTTCATGATAAAGGTCTTGGGGAAATCAGGGATAAAAGGAACATACATCAACATAATAAAAGCAATATACAGCAAGCCAACAGCCAACATCAAATTAAATGGAGAGAAACTCGATCCAATTCCTCTAAAATCAGGGACAAGACAAGGCTGTCCATTCTCTCCATACCTCTTCAATATTGTCCTTGAAGTCCTAGCTAGAGCAATAAGACACCAAAAGGAAATCAAGGGAATACAAATCGGAAAGGAAGAAGTCAAACCGTCACTATTTGCAGACAACATGATATGATATTCTACATTAGTGACCCGAAAACCTCTACCAGGGAACTCCTACAGCTGATAAACACCTTCAGCAAAGTGGCAGGATACAAGATAAACTAAAATAATCCGTAGTCCTACTACACACCGATGACACATTGGTGGAAAAAGAAATCAGAGAAACATCACCCTTTACATTTGCCACAAACAACATAAAATACCTTGGGGTAACACTAACCAAAAATGTGAAAGATGTATACCATAAGAATTTTGAGTCTCTAAAGAAAGAAATTAAAGAAGATACCAGAAAATGGAAAGATCTCCCATGCTCTTGGATAGGTAGGATCAACATGGTAAAAATGGCAATCTTGCCAAAAGTAATCTACAGATTCAATGCAATCCCCATCAAAATCCCAACACAATTCTTCACAGACCTTGAAAGAATAATTCTCAACTTTATATGGAGAAACAAAAGACCCAGGATAGGCAAAACATCCCTATACAATAAAGGAACTTCTGGAGGCATCACCATCCCTGACTTCAAGCTCTATTACAGAGCTATAGTCCTGAAAACAGCTTGGTATTGGCACAAAAATAGACTGGTAGACCAATGGAATAGAATTGAAAACCCTGATATTACCCCACACACACCTATGAACACCTGATTTTTGACAAACAATCCAAGTTTATACGATGGAACAAAGAGAACATCTGGTGCTGGCATAACTGGTTGCATACATGTAGAAGACTGCAGTTAGACCCAAGCCTATCACCTTGCACAAAACTTAAGTCAATATGGATCAAAGATCTCAACATAAATCCAGCTACACTGAACCTATTAAAAGACAAAGTGGGAAATACCCTTGAATTAATTGGTACAGGAGACTGCTTCCTGAACATTACACCAGTAGCACAGACACTGAGGTCAACAATTGATAAATGGGACCTCCTGAAACTGAGAAGCTTCTGTAAAGCAAAGGAGACAGTCAGCAAGACAAAACGGCAGCCGACAGACTGGGAAAAGATATTCACCAACCCCACATCTGACAGAGGGCTGATCTCCAAAATATACAAAGAACTCAAGAAGCTAGTCTCCCAAACACCAAACAACCCAATTAAAAAGTGGAGTACACAATAGCCCTGAAACCAGAACCAGCCAAAGAAACACACTTTGGCCCTGAAACCAGAGCCTTAATTAACACACTTTGGCCAGGAAGCCAGAGCCAAAATGCTAAAAGGGCCAGTGAAAGAAACACACTTTAATCCTGAACCAGAGCCAAAGAAATACACTCTGCCCCTGACCAACTTAGAATGAAAACAAACCAGTCCCCGAGTAGGACACCAACCAATCCCTGAGCACGAAATTCAAACAATCTCTGAGCTTATCCAACTTCAGGGACTGAAACCCGACCAATTCCCACCCTAAAAATCTCCACCCTGTAAATATCTCCACCCTAAGAAGCCCTATATAAAGCCCTGTGCCAATTCAGTTGGTAGCTGCCTTCTTCCGTCTTGGCAGTGGAGGCCGCCCTTCTAGATTCCTCCCTCCCAAGAAATCTTTTGAATGAGGTTTGGGTGAGACCTTCTTTCTCCGAAGTGGAGTACACTCGGGAATCTTAGCAGAACTGTAACAACTTTGCTGGGGAAATCCTTCCCTGCCAGGGCAGAATTGTTACGTTGGGGAAGCCATTCGCTGGACCAGGGCAGTAAACCGCTGAACTTACCGTGACTTTGTGGTAGTACTTGGCTCCTGACTTCCAGGATCCCTTTCCATTCGAGCTGCAATGCTTACAACCCTGATCCTTGAGGTTCATGCCAACAGTGTGCCACTCTACTCCATGGCCTCCCCCCACCCACTGTCATCACCTGCTGATGTGAAGTATTCCCACCCATGAATGAAGTCTTCTCAACGACGGTCCATGCTTTCACTAACCCTACTCCATACAGTAGCACCACACTGGTAATCCCGAAGTCTTCTATGCTCACAGCTCACCAGGATGGCTTCTCTGTTGTTTCCCTCAGCCACATCGTCACATCAAGGCCACTGCTCACACCATCCCGACTAGAAACTTCCCCCCCCCCAAATCAGTTTAAGTGTCCCATGCCGACCAAGGTTTCTCTTCCAACCCCAATCCAACCCTACCACAACCCATCCCCCCCCACACCCGGCATTCCTGGGTGTTTCACGGTCACTCTAGCTCAAAATGACGGGCTAAAAGGAATCAGAAACACTGGTAACGGTTTAGACACTTTTATTAACATGTCTAATTATCGCCCCCCCACCTAGGGGGACATTGAGGCAATTTGAGGCTGAAGTGGACTGCCAGCCTCAGTGACCCAGGTGTCATTAGTTCTTCTCAGGTTCTGGTGTCTCAGAGACCACAGGGTCCTCATGCTCTTTGAAGACTTCTCGAAGCTGATCATTGTTCTGGACTACCTGGGTCACGTGCTCTGGGGTTATGAGCCTTGTGCCGTTGGCGTGGGCCTCCCTGCCTGCCAGGTCCAAAATGTTGGATGTCAAGAACTCGAGCACACCGGCCAGGAACACAGGTGCAGAAGCGCTCAGGCGTTGAGAGAAGTTTCCGTCTCGGAAGAAGCGTTCTATTCGATCTAGAGAGAATTGTAGCTGACCTCTGGTGATACGGGAGATGGTCTCCTTGCGCTTTTTCTCTTCCATAGTGCCTGCTGGTATGGCGAGTTTGATTTAGTCGCAGATGGATCTCTTTTGACCTGTGTTTCTCAAGACGCCCCCTTTTATAGCCACCCAGTGCCCATCTCTCCACCTCATTGGTTAGGAGAGGCCTTTGTGACACCAGGCTTTGTGATGTCATTGGTGCCTCCTGGGCTCTGGTCCTCCTCCAGTCTAGAAGTGCCCATGTTAGGAAACTGCTCACATTATTGAATACATTACCTTTTCAGGGAAATTGTCCCACTTTTCTTTATCAGTACAGCAAACATTTGGCTTTCAATGAAAACTGTTCATCCCACTTTAGCATACCATTCCAGTGTCTAAGATTCTAGCATCACCTTTGACATTTTGTACATCCTTCTGGAAACTGTTGATCACTGACAGATCTGTTACACATGAAATGTCCCCCATAAGCAGATGAGGAACATCAGGGAATCCATCAGTTTACTCAGACCTTGTTCAAAGGTCTGAGTAAAAAGCTATCTAATGTGGAAAGTCTGGGTTCTGGCCCATAGCTATGAATTAGTATAGAAGTAAATATCACCATCTGACACAATTTCAGGCAGTATTGCAGAAGAAAGGCCTTAATCTGGGAGAAGCCATTGTAGGTGGATTGAACAATCTGGGTGAACAGTTCTATGTGATCAAGTAGTCACCATTCCTTAGATTTTGTTTAGTGTCTCAGGTGGAATTTGAGGATGGACTTGTTTGATTCCCTGTTGGCAAGCCCTTAGGCCTGGGAAAAGACAAGAGTTCAAAGAAATAGAGCTTATGTCTTCAACTCTGCAATTCAATCAAGGGTCAAATATAAGTCAAAACACTTTGGTTCCCTTATCTAGATATTAAAAAGTTAACTAGTATTTCCAGAGAGTATAACATTTTCAATTGATCTGAGATAACAGACAAATGGACAGTATCTGGCAAGCTAGATTTTGTTTTCTATCCAAAAGTGATTAATTTCTATAGATCACAGGCTCTCTAGAAAGGCATTTACTAAAACCTGATGCTTAACCACTTTTCCTCATCTAAAATGTGTATTTCCATCTGGCTTCAGCATCACTCCAGCATCAGGTAACTGCTCTGTTCAAACTGCCTGCAATGTGTAACCCTTCCCAGTGTAGGGAGAAACCCTGATTAAAGGTGCCTCTGACCACGCCCGCTTCTGCCTGGTCACAGGTACCACTGACCACGCCCACTTGGGCATGATCAGAGTTATATAACAAGGGTTTAAGAAGAAGGGAGCTCTCTTTTGCCTGGCTGAACTGACTAGGAAGCATTTCTGGGTCGGTCCCACTCAGGTGAAAACCTGGTCACTCATGCTCCTTTGCGTGAGTACTTTTCCCCAATAAACTACCATTTATCAACCTATCTCTGACTCTACTTTGTAAACATCTATATCCCAGCATGCATTTTCTTCTGAGACCTTCACTCCCATAAAACAAGGCTTCCAAGCAGAATTTCTGGTCATCAGCAGTGTCTTCTAAGTTACCATACTAAAAGCCAAACTTGCCAGTGAGGCTCCAACCAATTTCCAAGCTTCTCCAAGGCTTCTTTTGTATTCAGAGTCAATGAGGATGGCTTCCCTGCCCTTCCCTCCATCCAATTCCTCCCATCTTCCAATTCCACCCCTCCACCTAAGCCACCCCCACAGAGATGTGCTCACTGTAAGTCACTGATTCATACACCCATTGCAAACCACAACTTCCATCCTCCACCCTTTCGTTAGTATGTTGCAGACACCTCTAACTCAGAAAGACAAAGTGAAAAGAATTAGAACAACCAACTTTCACTTAAACACTTTATTAGTATTCATGGAACCAGGGGAGTTTCCTCTGCTATTAGCCATCATGGTCCTAGCTGAGTTCATGAGGCTTCCCACCCTTGGGTTCTGTCCCCAATTCTTTAGCCATTCCTTCTGGGTCCAGGCATCTCATCAAACAGAGAGAAAGGTGCATTCTTGAAGGCATGAGAATGGTCATGGTCGTTGTCCCCTTGCCTCTCTCTGTCTTGTGGGATGTCTTGCTGGCTGTTGATGTTGGCTTCGGAGCCCACCACCTCCAGGATATAGTCAGTAATGTAATCAAGCATGGCGAGGAGGAAATCTGAAGTGGTAGAGCCTAGGCAGGGTGTATATTGCTCCTCCTGCAGTAGATGGTACACATAGTTCACAGGAATCTGTACCTCGGGCTTAGAAGAAGGATCTTCCATCTTCTTGTTGTCACTGCAAGACTTTCCTTGGTTCTTCTTCCCTGACATGATGGTTTGATGGCTTGGGCTCCGGCAAGCTGTGCTTGGCCCACCAGCAGGACTGGCTCTCGGGAGACAATGTTCAGCCCTGCTCATTGCATCCCCAGTTTCTACTCATTGGTCAGCAGCTACCTTTATGACATCTTGGACTTTGAGATGTCATTGGTGTCTGGGCACCAATGGGCTCAGACTAGGCCTCAGTCTAGAAATGTCTGTCACAGCAGTTTCACCTCCCTGCCCTGATTTTGAGAAACATTTAACTCCCCTCAATTACAGTCAAATTAACATTGTAGAAATAACATGTTTTAATTGGAAACTGTCTTTATAACCTTTCATTAATTAGAGGGTACTGGTAAACATATCAAATATACTTTCCAGGTAGAGGTTTGACTGACCTCTTCAAACTGTTGGAGTATGCAAAAAGGAAACTGGGAAAGGAGGAATATTCTGAAAGAGGAAGTTTAGATCCTTCAGACACTAAAACATCATCAAGTAATCCCCAAATTTCCTGTCCCAGCTCAGTTAAAGGTAAACCATTAGAGCACCTTGGGGCCTTAAATTAACCACATTAAATAAGTATCTGTGCCTCCCTAGTCCAAAGCTAACAAAAGATACAATATCACTCATGTTAACAAACTTGGTTAGCCATCTCCTATCTCAAACACCCATCGTGAGGATGGAAACCACACAGAACACATTTGAAACTGACTTTCTAGACAAATCCAACAGTAATCAATGTGGTTCTTTCTTCCTGTGTTCTCCAGAGGAGGTGGAACAGTTTCCACACTCACTACTCAAGATATCCCGGGCAGACTGCTGGTTTCCAACCTCAACACATCTGACTATCTGATATGTCTGTACACCCAGCTGGTGATACTGTGTGCTCAGTTAACAATCTAAAGTTTACCCTTCTGCTTTTTAATAAAAGCTTCCCTATCCTTACCCCTAGTCTCTGTTTCATTCTTTGGGAAAGTGCTCTAACTAACGGAGGAACTACTAACCTTAGATTGTCTCATCCAAACAACCTCAATGATTCCCCAGGAACAGATTTGGTTCTGTAACATAGATGTGTAAGGGCTAGTAAATATAATGTGATACCCCCCCTCGCTGAATCTGTAGCTTAAGGTACCACTCCACCTCCCCTAGTACCCTCCTGGAGCATATTTATTCTTCCATATCTCCTCTAACTGTTTCCCTTGTGGTAAGTACCCACTACTTCCTCCAACTACTTCCTTGTTTGGCTTTGGAATACTCTTTCTAGGGGTTCCTTCTAGGGGGTAGGATATCTGAATGAGTCAAAAGGAATCACACTATTGACTTTAAATTAGAAAAAAATTAATATATGAAACTGTGTATAAATATGCACATATAGTTTAGATGAAATTTTCTCAACTGGGCTGAAAATGAGGCCTGGGCCTACAAGAGGCAAAGACCATCTAATAAAAACTCAACACCAGGTATAAGAATCCCCTTTTGGTGTTGTTGGTCAGTGTACTCCAAGAGACTCCCCAAACCTACACCTGTGGCTATTTCCCTTGGTTATTCTTATAACCCAAAGGCAAATGTAATCCACTCTCATCAAGAAAACTTCTCTTTGCAACAGATGAAGACCATCACAGAACCACAGCCAATCAAAATACAAGTTGTGGAGTCCAGTCCCAATGGATATATCTATAAAATAACTCCTAAGGCGCCAATCAAAATACAAGTTGTGGAGTCCAGTCCTAATGGATATATCTATAAAATAACTCCTAAGGCTCAGGGAACACTACGGAAGAGAAAGTGGAGAAATTCGAAGATCTGGAGGATTCAGACAGTTTGCTGTGAGATCTTGTTTCCTAGCAATGTCAGAAGTTAGACCCATAAAGTCTCACCAACATAACTGCCTAGCTGAACAAGGAAAAAAATAAACATGCCAACACTGGAATGACTGCTAGACCTCAGCCCTATACAAAGAACTATAGGCAATGAAGGAGAGCTGGGGAGAAATGAACTTCCCGAGGGGATATATACCAATTAGTTATCCAATACCAAATGGTTATCCCTAAAATCATACATATAATCATATACTATCACAGTAACATTATACAAACTGATACACACACACACACACACACACACACACACACACACACACACACACACACGTATATCAAAAACTAATGGAAAAGGGAGACGTAAATTTGAAGAAATCAATGAGTGGAGAGGTATATAGAAGAAGAGGAGTTTGGAGGGAGGAAAGGGGAAATGGTATGATTATATTATAATGTCAAAAATAAAAGGAAAACAAAGGTAACTAAGGAAGCTAGTGGCAGTAAACCAGTAAGCAGTACTCTTCCATGATTTCAGCTTTGGTTCCTGTCTCTAAGTTCCTGCCTTGGATTTCCTCAATGGTGTGGATTTTAATCTGTAGCCCACATCAAGTGTCTCTTCCCCAAGTAGAGTATTTTTTCACAGCAATAAAGAAACATACTAGGAAAGCCACTTCAGTATGTTTAGTAGATTGCGAACATAAGTACATTATGTGTGCTTCAGTTCATTCACAGGGATCTGAGGCTTACAGAGTTCTCATTCACCTGGCTGAGTGCTCTTGGTTTTTATTGTTTTCATTTGTGCTGGCCACCAAGCTCTTAACTATAAGCCTTGCTATTTCCAGGCCTGGAATCCAGGGATAGCTACCTATTCAATATTCACTTGGTAAGTCACATGTTTCCTTAACTACTATCAGGTAGACATGAAGATTAGAAAGAGGAGCAAGATACAATTTAGTCTTATTGACATGAATGAAAATTAAACAAAATAAAAAGCTTTCTCAGTGGAGGACAGAAGTTACCTTTCTCAGTGTAAGTGAGAAAGCTAGAAACTCTCATAAACCACAGGATATGGTATGTTCCTCTATTATAGAGGTCATGGGCCATAATTAAGAGTTAAGATTTAAAATCCTGCCATAGCTGGATTGGAGGAGGGACTAAGAAACTTAGACAGCTGTTTTCATTACTATAGCTCTAGAATAGAGCTTGAAGTCAAGGGTGGTAATGCCTCCAGAAGTTCCTATATTGTACAGGGTTGTTTGGCTATCCTGGGTTTTTTATTTTTCCATATAAAGTTGAGAGAATTTCATTGAAACAAAAAAACCGTACAGGTTGACCAATGGAATTGAATTGAAGACCTGATATTAATCTACACACCTATGATCACCTGATTTTTGAAAAAGAAGCTAAAATTATACAATGGAAAAAAGAAAGCATATTTAACAAATGGTGCTGGCATAAATGGATGCTGACATGTAGAAAATTGCAGAAAAATCCATATCTATCACCATGAACAAAACTTAAAGTTTTAAAGAGAAATCTGGCACTAGGGAGCTATACAGAGATCCACAAGGATGACCTTAAATGTCCTTCCTCTATAATGAGATTGATGACTACTTTAAATGCTATCCTAGAGCCTTCATCTAAGCTGATGGAAGCAGAAGCAGACACCCACAGGTAAGCATTGAGCTGAACTCCTGGAATCCAGTTGTAGAGAGGGAAGAGTGATGAGCAAGAGAGTCAAGACCATGCTGGGGAAACCCACAGAAACAGCTGACGTGAACAAGGAGGACCTCATGGATCCCAGACTGACAGCTGGGGAACCAGCATAAGACAAAACCAGTCCCCCTGAGCATGGGTGTCAGTTAGGAGGCCTGGGCAGTCTATGGGGCCTCTGGAAGTGGAACCAGTATATAACCCTATGGAGGGATACTCTTATCAGCCTAGATACATGGGGGAGGGCCTAGGTCCTGCTGCAAAAGATGTGACAGACTTTGATGACCCCCTATGGAAGGCCTAACCTTCTCTGGAGAGTGAATGGGGGATGGGATGGGGTGTTGGTGGGAGGCATAGGAGGATGGGATTGGTATGTAAAATAAGATTGTTTTTAATTTAAATAAAAATTAGTAATAAAAAGAAACTTAGGCAAATATGCATCAATGAATTGGCAATGAATGCCCTCAGGCATAGCCAGCAATTCTGAATCCACACTATTGGGGAAACCTTGGGGAAGGTAAACAGTCACTGTTTGTCAAAGGACCACTGTCAGCAACTACTTCATTGGGGGCCACACCCTGGCAGGCATGAAAACAGAAGATGTTTTGGGGATGTCCCAGAGGTTTTCTTTCCCAGCATTCCTGTTTAGCTTCTTGTTTTATTTCTCAAGAAAACAAGTCTCTTTTGTACACTGCAAAGAGTGTAGTGCCCATGGCAGCAACAAAAAACCATCTGTCCCCTGCCTTGCTGTCTCTTCCCTAGAGGAAACAAACAACCATTCAATACCCAGAAGTCACCATTTGGGTGCACACCACATCATCTGGAAGATTCTGAATCCCAGACAATGAAGAAAAACATCTCCTTTTTTGTGAGCATTTGGGAAAGAGGTCTGAAGTATCCTGTGAATGAACCCAAATTATATGGGAAAATATAAAATGGAAAATACCTAGTCTTGTAGTCAAACAAATCAGTTCATTTAAAATTCTTGGGAACAAAAAGAAAAACAGTCCAAAGCTTGCATGTACTTACAAAAGATATCCAAAATACAATGTCCATGATTTCCAGGTTTAAGTTTCCTGAGTTTTCATTAAGATACAAACAGGTGAGATTGACTGAGGAGAACATGACTCAGGTTCCATTGGTTTCCTGGGCCAACTCAAACAGTGACTGTTCATACTTGATGCATTGTGGACTACTGTGATAGCCAATAGCAGCTTTATTTGAAAAACTTCATACCTTATGAAAGAAGAAAATATCTTGGCTAAGTTTTCATGTGTCGAATTGTGAGAAGTTTGTGGAAAATAATGAGCTGGTATGGAAAAGTATCTAAGTAAGACTTCGTGTTAGAATTTGACTAGAAAAGAGTAACCTGCATGCCTAATTGGAAGCTACATCTAAGCCAGTAGATAATTACAACTAAGAGATGGAGAAGGACTTGGGCTGCTTTGACATGCTGTTCTTTTCTCCATACCCAATTCATTCATCATTCCTCTAATTCAGTCGCTCTTAACTTGTGGATCACAACCCCTATGGGAGGCAAATGGACCTTTCACAGGGGTCACCTAAGAAAACACAGATATTTACATAATGATTCATAACAATAGCAAAATTACACTTATGAAGTAGCAAAGAAAATAATTTTATGGTTAGTGGTCACCACAACGTGAGGAACTGATATCATATTATTCTACAGCTTAATAGTAACAAAACTGCATGGTACTGGCACAAAAGTCAACACACAGAAATAATCCCATATAGCTATGGCTTTCTATTTATTGTTAAAGGTGCAAACACATACACAAAAGGAAAAAGCCTAACCAATAAATGGTATTGGTAAAACTGTTCATCCACCTACTAAAGAATGAAATGGGATCCACATCAATCATCATGAACAAACATAGATTAAAAATGGATCAAATTATTAAATTTAAAAACTGAAAATTTTAGAATAAAAGCCATCAAGATGCAAATGTAGGCAAGAACTTTCTGGAAAAGATTCTCACCGCACAGGAAATAAACCTAAGAATTGACAAATAGGATTACATGAAATTAAAAAGAACCATCATCAAAGTGACAAGACACTTTAAGAGTGAATTTGCAGAAAGAGAAGAAATATTTGCAAGTTATACTTCAGCAAGGGGGTTTATCTAGACTATATAAAAATGCAAGAAATAAACATCCCCCAAACCACTACTCATAAATTAAAGTGCTATACAGAAAATTCTCAGAAGAAGAAACACAAGATAACTAAAAACATATTTAAAAGTGCTCAACATCATTAGCCATTGGGGATGTTCAAAGTAAAACTATCTTGGCATTCCAACTCCCAGTCAGAATGACTATCATTAAAAAAACATATAACAATCTTACTAAGAATGTAGGGAGTCTGGCAGCTGGGAAACCAGCATAAGACTGAACCAGACCCTTGAACGTGGGTGTCAGTTGGGAGGCCTGGGCAGACTATGGGGCCTCTGGCAGTGGAACCAGTATCTATCTCTAGTGTATGAATGGACTTTGGGAGCCCATTCCCTATGGAGGGATACTCTCTCAGCCTAGACACCCGGGGAAGGCCTAGGCCCTACCCCAAATGATGTGACAGACTTTGATGATTCCCTATTGGAGGTTTTACCCTCCCTGGGGAGTGCAAAGGGGGTGGGATGGAGGTGGGAGGGGGAATTGGAGGACAGGAGGGACAAGGAACTGGAATTGGTATGTAAAATAAGATTGTTATTAATTTAAATAAAAATTTTAAAAAAGAAAAAGGAATGTAGGGAGTGAAGAACACTTGCTCACTGCTGGTGGTAGTGTAAACAAACCAGTGCAAGTACTGAAGTCAGGGTGGAGGCATCTCAAAAAAACGAAAACTATAACTACCATACAATCTAGCTGTTCTATAGGACTCTGTATCTTTCTAACAGAGATCTGCGTATCTATGTTCATTGCTGTTCTAATCATAATAGCTAGGAAACTGAACTAGCCTAGATATCAATAGACTGATGAATGGCTAATGGAAATGTGATACATACAGATAATGAAAGTTTTTTGACCTATAAAGAAAAACAAAATCATAGGATATTGGATGGAATTGAAAAATATTATAATGAGTGGGGTAACCCAGGCCCTGGAAGAAGAAAATGCTTCATGTTTTTACTTACATGTATATGCTAAATTTAAGATTTTAAAGATGTGTATTTATGTAAGTGTGAACATGGGTATATATCATGTAAGTAGAAAGGGGACTATGAGCTGAAAAAGAGTTTTTGAGAAAGTGGAGGTCAGAGGGAATACATGTGACATGAAAATGGAAAGGGTAATACTGGGTATGGGAGGGTTTAAGGGTGGAATAGATATGGAAAGGGTCAATAAAAATAAATTGTATATGAAAATTCCATAATGAATACTGTTACATTGTATGTTAAGTAAAAAACTGGTAAATAACCAACATATGGAAAAAAGAATTACAGATCTTGAAGACAAGGTAGAAGAAATGGATACATCAGCCAAAGAAAAATTTAGATCTAAAATTATCCAAGCATAAAACATCATAGAAATCTGGGACACTGTGAAAAGACCAAACCTATGAATAATAAGTATAGAGGAAGGAAGAAGAAATTCAGTTCAAAAACACAGAAAATACTTTTAAGAAAATCAGAGTTTCCATGATCTAAAGAAAAATGGCTATCGTGGTACAAGAGACTAACAGTATACCAAATACACAGGACCAAAAAAGAACCCTGCTGTGGCACATAATAATCAAAACACTAAATGACCCCAACAAAGAAAGAGTATTCAACGTTTTAAAGGAAAATGATCAATTAACATATAAAAGTAGACTGTTAGAATAACACTGACTTTTCAATGGAGACTGACAGTAAGGTCTGAATGGTTACTCTACAAGCTTTGAGAGGCCACAGATACCAGCCCAGATTACTATTCACAGCAAAACTATCAATCACAACTGACAGAAAGAAAAACATTTCATGACAAAAACCAATTTAAACAATTCCTGGCCACCAATTCAGCTCTGCAGAAGATACTAGGAGGAAACCCTCAGCATTAAAAGAAAGTTACCTACACCCAAGAGGACACAAGGAATAAATAATCCCAGAATAGTACATCAAAAGAGGGAAAGACCCACCCCCAAAACAAAGTATCAGAAATTAATAAGAAAGCAGGCTTAGCAAGCCATGAGGAGCAAGCCAATGATCAGCACTCCTCCTTGGCCTCTGTATCCGCTCCTGCCTCCAGGTCCCTGCCCTCTTTGAGTTCGTGTCCTGACTTCCTTCAATGGTGAACAGCAATGTGGAAATATCAGCCAAATAAACCCTTTCCTCCTCAACTTATTTTTGGTCTTGGTGTTTCATCACAGCAAGAGCAACTCTTACTAAGACATGTAGCTAACTTACAACTTTGAAAAAAACAAACTTCAAAACAAAACTAATCAGAAGAGATAGAAAAGGACACTACAGCTTTATTAAGGGAAAAATTCACTAAGAGGATGCCACAATTCTAAATATTTTTGCACAAAACACAAGGGCACCAAGTTTATAAACACTAGTACAGCTAAAATCACATATTGACCCTCACACAGTGACAGTGGATGACTTCAATATCCCACTCTTGCCAATAGATAGATCATCCAAACAGAAAGTAAACTGAAAAACACTGAATTAAATAACATCGTAAATCAAATGAACCTAACAGACATCTACAGAACATTCCACCCAATCACAAAAGAATACACTTTCTTCTCAGAAACCCATGGAGCTTTCTCCAAAATTGACCATGTATTAGGTAGAAAAGAATATCTTGGCAGATACAGGATAACTAAAATAACATCCTGAGTCCCATCTGACCACCACAAATTAAAGCTGGACATCACCAGCAACATAAATAGCAGAAAGTACACAAACTCACGGAAGCTAAGCAACTAACTACTCCAACAGAAATCTGGTGAAGAGAAACACAAGAAAGAAATTAAAAACTTCTCAGAACTGAATGAAAATGCAAACACAGCATACCAAAAACTATGGAACACAGTCCTAAGAGGCGAGATCATAGCACATGGCTACAGAAAAAACAATTAAAGAGGTCTTGAAACTCAAATATGTGATGAATCCAAGGTGTTTCAGAGAGTGCTCACCTGTGCATGCAAATTTGATTTCATCTTTAGTTAAGTAGTAAAGTTATATGCCTGCCAAAAAATTAAGTGACACAATGGAAGACAAATGTCACACAATTTCAATTTTATGTGTAACCTAGAAATGATGAGCTTATGGGAACAGAAAGTAGAATTGTGGCTATTAGGTTTCAATGTGGGTCTTTTAACAATGGGGAAACGATTGGTTTAAGGATATAAAACTTCAGTTGGACAAGAGGCATGGAGTCTGTGATGTCTTGAGATCTACTGAGAGCATGATAAATATGGTTGATAACAATATGCTATATTTTAAAAGTTGTGAGATAGTATTCTTTAAGTGTTCTCAAACAAAAATGATGAATATGTGTGATATAACATGTTAATTGGTTTAATTTAGCCATGCCATTGTGAACATACTGTATTATGCATCATAATTGTGCATGAATGGAAAAAATTAAAGAGGTCTCATATTAATAATTTAACCATCCATTTGGAAGATCTAGAAAAATAAAAAAGTAACTAACACCCAAAAAGAGAATATGGGAAGAAAAAAATTAAACCTAGGGCTGAAATCAATGAGAGAGAAAATATACAAAAATTCAATGAGACAAAGAAATAGGTTGTGTGAGAAAATTAACAAGATTGGTGAACACTCAACCAACTTAACCAAGACAGAGAAGATACAAATTAATAAAATTAGAGATTGAAAAGAGAAACATTATAGCAGACACCAAAGAAATTCAGAGAATCACAGGACATACTTTGAAAATTGTTATTCTGAGCCAGGTGTTGGTGGCTCATACCTTTAATCCCAGCACAGAGGCAGGCGGATCACTGTGAGTTGAAGGCCAGCCTGGTCTACAGAGCAAGTTCCAGGACAGGATCCATAGCAATACAGAGAAATACTGTCTTGAGAAAAAAAAAGTTATTCCACCATACTGGAAAAATACAAAAGAAAGAGATAAATTTCTTGATATGTAAGATCTTCAAAAGTTAAATAAAGATGAAATAGACAATTTAAACATGCACTTAACCCTAGTTAAATAGAAAAAGTAAATTAAAATCTCCCAAGAAAAAGCCCAGGGCCAAATGAGTTCAACAGAGAATTCTACCAGATCTTCAAATAACTAATGCCATTATCCCTTGAGTTATTCCACAAAATAGGAAGTGAAGGAGCATTTCCTAATTCTTTATAAGAAGCCATTATTTCTCTGGTATAAACACCACACAAAGGCTTAACGAATTAAGAAAACTATAGACCAATATCCTTTAAGAATATATATGCACAAAATCTCAATAAAAGACTTGCAAAATGAATTAAAAACATATCAAAATATTGTCTGCCATGATCATCACTTTGACTTCATTCTAGGAATGCAGGGAATAGTTCAATATACATAAATGAATAAATCAAACTCACTATATAAACAGACCAACATACAAAACCACAATTTTATCACACAGGCAATGGAACCAGCCCAATAGCTGTCTCTTTCAAGGAGCAAAGCTGGACATAGGACATTGCACTGTAGGATTTCAAGTTTGCCCTGATGGTAATGGACTCCTATCTCTTTGGAACTATAAAGCCCAAAATAAATACTTCCTTCTAATATGTTACCTTGGTTTTATTACAGCAATAAAAAACTAATTAATCAGAAGTCCATCCTGTCCGGACCTATCAATATAGTACTTGAAGTATTAGATAGAGCAATAAAACAACTGAAGAAAATCAAAGGTACACATATGATAAAGGAGGAAGTTTAAGTATCCTTATTACCAGATGATATGATTTTATACATAGAGACATATTGGAAAACTTCTACAGCTATTGAAATTTTTCAGCCAAGTATCAAGATACAAAATTAACACACAAAACAAGTAGGTTTCATATATACAAGTTACAAACAGACTGAGAAAGAAATCAGGGAAACAACAACTTTCACAATAATCTCAAAACAATAAACTATCTTGGGATATCTCTAACCAAGCAAGTGAAAGACTTGGACTTGTATAAAAAAGACTTTCATACATTGAAGAAAAAATTACTTGTATAATAAAAACTTTCATATATTAAAGAAAAATTCAAAAAGATCCCAGAATATAGAAAGATCTGTCATAATCATGGTTCCTAAGAAAATGGCCATCCTACTAAAAGAATCTATAGATTCAATGCAATCCCCATAAAAATTCCAATACAGTTTTCACAGAAATTGAAAAAAGCTTCCAACTCCATACAGAAACAAAAACCCAAGATATCTAAGACCACCCCAGATTCCAAATTATATTACAAAGGTATAGTAAAAAAAAAAGCATGATACTGACATAAAAGCAGACCTGTTGATCTATGGAATTGAACTGAAGAACCAGACATGAGTCCACACATCTATGGACACCTAAATTTTGTTTTCTTTGTTTTTTCTTCAACAAATGGTTCTGGTCAGAGTAAGTAGATGTAGAAGAATGAAAATAGATCCAGATCTAATGTCCTACATAAAACTCAACTCCAAGTAGACCAAGTATCTCAACATAAGATCAGATACCCTGAATCTGACAGAAGGGAAAGTAGGAAATAGTCTGGAACTCATCAAAACAGGAAAAGACTTTCTGCACAGGACACCAATAGCACAGGCACAGAGATAAACAATTAATGAGAACTCATGAAACTGAAAAGTTTCTGTATGGTAAAAGACACCATAATTCAGACAAAGGGGCAGCCTGCAGAACTGGAAAAGATCTTTACCAGCTATACATCCATTAGAGGGTTCATAACTAAAATATATAAAGAACTAAAAGGGGGCATCTACTGCATGAAGGAATTTCCCTTATGAAGTTTGAGTGATTTGTAGTGATCTATGGGTATAGCAATATGCCATTAAGAGTCATTTTATTGCTATGCTTATTATATTAGAATATTAGTGAGTGTTACTGGGTATATCCACAACATTCCAGAGCAAGCTATATGCCTAGAAGCAGTGGCCAGTTCAAACTGAACTCCACACTTTCTTGTGATTTTTTTTTGTTTTTTTTTTCTTTCTGATTTTTGCTTGGTTTTTCTTTTGTTATGTTTAGTATTTTTGAGAGATAGAAAGGAACCGAGAGAAAGATCATAAAGTTGGGTGGATAGGGAGAAGATCTAGTGGGACATAGATGAAGAAAACATATAAATCAAAATATATTGTCTAATTTTTAAAAGGCCAATAAATACATGCAAATACCCACAAGCAAATAAAATCCTATTCTAAAATATTGAAAGAGTTATTCTACGGTGCTAGAAAAACTATTTTCATTCAGTGATTTTAAGAAAAGTTAGGCCAAAAATAGACAACAATGGTGAGAAATCTATGTCTGGAGAAAAGAAAAAGTTTCAGGAATGTGCATGAGAAAATACATTTTTATCCTATAATTTAAAGATCACTCTACATGGAATTATAAAGGGATAAGTACAAACCAGAAATATGAGGTATATTTCAAAATGGTTTATTGATACTAAAACTTCGAGTTGGGAGTAGTTGCGCAAACTTGTAAATCTAGCACTTTGGAAGCTGAAATAGAAGGATGGTCAGAAGATCAGGGTCAGGTACAATGAGTGAAAGAGTGTCCTGGGACATAAAATGAAACCCTAGCTCAAAAAAGAAAATTAAAAAGCAAAATAGTCATAAAGAAAAAATGGCATATGTTTGATTAAGATGGATATATTTCAAGTTCACTTTTAAAAATCTCTAATCTGGGGCGGGAGGGGGGTTAGTGGCACACTTCTTTAATCCCTGCTCTCGGGAGGCAGAGGCAGGCAGATCTCTGTGAGTTCGAATTCAGCCTGGTCTACAGAGCGAGTGCCAGGATAGGCTCCAAAGCTACACGGAGAAACCCTGTCTCGAAAAATCCAAAAAAAAAAAAAAACCCTAATCTGGGGGGCTGGGGAGATGTCTCAGCAGTAAAGAGCACTTGCTGCTCTTGCAGAGGGTTCAAGTGCAGTTGCCAGTTCCCAGCACCCACATCAGAAGGCTCACAGCAATCTGTAACTCTGGCCTCAGGGAATCTGACTGTGGCTTCCTCAGGCACCTGTGCACACACATGAGTGTGTGCATGAATGTACACACACACACACACACACACACACACACACACACACAAACCTAAAAATTCTTAATGTCAAATTTTAATTCATTAATATAAAACTAAAACTTAATTCTGTCTAAAATAAGAGACTTTTCTTAAAAATCTATTTTTTATAGAATTTATGGAAAATGGCTTAAAGAACAAGGATTCATATTTCATGAGCATCACTTACGTTTTCTGCTTAGTTTGTCAGAACTTTAAGTACTTAGGAAATTTCCTTGTCCTGTTTCCAAGAAAAATGAGGCTTCACAGAATATGGATTTATGATATCTGTTTATTTTAAAGTCTCTAAAAATCACCTTAAAACTCTAATAAGTATTTTTGAGGTTATTCTGGTATATTCTGTGGTGATGCAATATTCTGAAAATATCTCTTACACCCTAAGAGATTGAAACATTCATTGGACATTACAACCAAAGTTAATAATTCACCTGGGAGGCACTTTAAGACTGCTAGCCTACTGCATACCCAACCTGTTTGTTTAATCTGCCTTTTAGAGAACAATGCAACAACCAACCTTACTCACTCACTTTGGATTTGTCTTGCAATAAGCTTTTACAATCTAAGTTAATGCATAACAGCAATCTTAAGTTATGCCTTCTTCCATGTCCCTGACCCAGAATAATGCGTGTGTATCATTTGGTGAAAACAGCAAATAGAGATGTTGAAAGCAACTTCCTAAAATCTACCATAGAGGGAATGGAGGACACACAAAGCATGAATTCATAACTGGTCTTGCTCTTGATTAAATGATTCCAAGTGTTTTATCTCTTTCCTTAATATGACACCAATGCATTATTTGTGACTCAGAGTTAATCACTAATGTGTATAATATGCACAGTAACCCACACACACCATATATATATATATATATATATATATATATATATATATATATATCCTTAAGTGTTAAATGTGCTATATATTTGGGCATTATGTAAATGATAGACAAATGTTAAAATTAAATTAACATGGTATTATTCCTTCTTCAAGAATGATTAAATTATTCTTCTGAATGATCAAAACTTGAAGACTAAAGTGAAAGAGGATAAAAGTGAATGAGCCTAAAAGGTATAAGAGGGCAACCAATACTATGGCCCTTACTGTCCAAGGTCAGCTAGGACCCAAGAGATGACAATATCTACCTACAATTCCAGTAAGTCACCTGATCTTAGCCAGAGCGATCATATAACCACAGAGGTGAGAGCCTTGTGAGGACCCAGCATGCAGAGAGGAGACTGTAGGGAAAAATGTCTGCAATTCTTCCAAGGGAAGCCACATGCTGAGATCCAGATGCATCCCAGAAGATGGAACAACTGATGAAGAAAAACCTAAGACAAGCCCACAGGTCTGACTTACATTCCCAAAAGTAAGCCCTAAGGAGCCTCAATTAAATACAACAGGAAAGGGGGATCCATTCTTAGTCATCTTTATGGTCTTAAACACCCAAAAGGAACTTATAATCAGAGTGGAATAATTGGTAATGCCACAAAGCAAACCTAGCTAGATTGGATCTATGTTAGACTTTGAACACTATGCAAGCTGCTACAGTTTCTATTCAAATGGACACTAGCAGGCACAGTATTAAGGAAAAAACCGACCATGTTTTACAGTCTCTAACTAGACCTGAAATGCCTGAACAAGCACATACGAAATGGTCAAAGCCAGCATCCTACTAGTTCTTCCAAAGTGTACATATCAGCCCTATTTTTTGCATTATCATTGTGCTATTTTAATATACTATCAAGCAATGGCTACTTCTATGTGTGGCATGTGCTCTAGGCCTTAGTTTCTGAATACTTTTGCTTTTGCTTCAACTTTTTTCTCCTTCATTCTTTCCTTCCTTCCATGGTGCTAGAGTTTGAACCTGCGGACTCACACATGCTAAACCAATGCTAAAACACTAAAACTGTGCTCCCAACTTTTTGAGTCTTTTGAATTCAATTGCAAGACAGCCTCACTGAGGTGCCCAGACAGGTCACAAACTCACTCTGTAGCCCAAGCAGGCCTTGAACTTGTGATCCTTCTGTACCAGCCTCCAGAACACCTGGAATTATAGGCCTATGCAACCAGATCTAGCTCAGAATGATATTTTCAGTCAACCTCGGTGAAAGCATTAACAAACCCAGAGACACCTGGTTCTTTATTGTCTCTGCTACCCATTTTATTCTTCAAGCATATCATGCTACTGTGTAAATGCTCTATCCTTTGCTCTGATGTCCTTGGGAATGTACTAACATAAAAGTGTTCCTAATCTTAGGGCATCTCACCTAAGGACCAGAGGTGATTCTCTAGTTCTCTGAAGACATAACCCCAACTCATCCTTTCCCAATGGTATGTTTCTAACTTCCTTCTAAGCTTTCTTCAGCTATGTCTTCCATGGTCACACTTCTATCTGGAATTTGTTTATGACACCTTTTAGGCATTTCCTAAGATAGCATAGGGTTTCTCTCCTGTGTTCATCTAGCATTCAAATGCAAAGCACATCCAAAATTTTACATACTCCTTAGAGCAGCAACCCATTTCCATATACTAGAAGCTATGTGTTTGCTTCCTGTGGTTGCTATAGTGAACTACCAGAAACATGGTCCCATCAAACACATTTAGACTACTACATATCAACACATCAGAAGACCAAAATCAGTTACATTAGGCTGAAAGCAAGGTGCTCCAGTGGCATCTGTCTTTTTTCCAGCTTTCCTCTGTATTTCTAATTAATCTGTTAATCTTTCTCCAGTTTACTTTTACCACAACTCCCACTGGCCTTATTGGGAAAGCTGGCTCATGAAAATATAGAGATTGTGAAGTGTCACCTCATTTGCAAGCTGGAGGAGACTCTGTGATACTGGGAATTTGACTTAGTCCAAAAACCTCAAAGCCAGGAAAACTAATATTGTAACTCAATCTGAGGCAAATGACTTGGGAGCTTGGGTGCATGAGGGGATGCTGGTACAAAATACAGAGTTTTAAGGCTTGAAAAACTTCTGTTATGATGTCCAGGGATGTTAAGAGAAGAGCATCCCAGCTCCATAAGAGAAAAACCAAAATTTCCTCTTACCTTTCGCTTATTCTACCTGAACCCTAGTTGACTGGGTGGTGCCTACCCATATTCATAATGGATCTTCACAACCTTATACACCTGTTCACACCCCAGCCTCTTCTGTAAATACTCCCACAGTCATATCCAAAAATAACGTTTTACCCAATCTTTAGGCATCCCTTCAAAAAGTCAATATTTTAACGTTAATTATTGCCAAGACACCAAACAAAGCTGAGCCAAGTCAGCCCAGTTGTTTTTCTAAAGCATTAGATGAATGAACCCAGGCATAGTCAGCAAAATCAGCTCAAGTGACCAATGGTATTCACTGATCATAACAGATCATCGACACCATCAAAGTGAGTGTACCTCACAAACCACAGGAAAAGATATACATAAATGGTAGGTGGGCTTTGATTTTTATAAAGGCATTATTGGAATATACACCACATATAATAGAATGCAACTATTTCAAGTGTATAGTTTGAGGGTTTGTAGTACAGACAGATGTGTAGCCACCTTGAGTTTTCATCACATCAAAATGAAGCCCAATTAAACTTATGGGGTCATGCACATGAGAATAGGAGGAGAGGGGCTTGTTGGGGAGAAGAGTTTCAGTAGAATTTGGAAGGAGGATGAGAGGGGGTAATGGGGGTGAGGACTACTGAAATGCATTCTATATGCATATAAAACTGCCAAAGAATATTAAAGAGAGACCAATAGGAAAAGGCAAGCCCTGCATCATTTGTGATTGTTCGTCTAGTCCCTCATACCCCATAGCTCTAAACAACTCTGTTGGTCTCAGCAGGCTTACCTACTATAGACACTCCATATAGATAAAAATTATATATACTATGCTTTTTTAAAAAAAACAGGTCATCTAAATTGACTTATCAATAAGTTTATTGATTCTTCCTTCTGCTATTCAGGTTTACTGTTTCTTTGCATCTCTCGTCATTTTGGTTGGAAAATGAAAATCTCAGATATTTTAGCTCTGGAGCTATTGATCCACCTCCTAAGTACTGTTTCCCCATTTATTTGTTTCCTGGAAGGATGGGTTATTTGAGTGACTTCCCTCAATGTAGACTGGGGTAAGACCAGACTCCC
Source organism: Cricetulus griseus (assembly GCF_003668045.3). Lineage (NCBI taxonomy): Eukaryota > Metazoa > Chordata > Mammalia > Rodentia > Cricetidae > Cricetulus > Cricetulus griseus. The sequence goes on along the minus strand of NC_048604.1, from coordinate 115,593,972 downwards.
CAAGGAGACAGCAATTCGAACAGTGTTCCCCTTGTTTCACTGATCATTGCTCCACATTAAAACCCAACAATCACAAGCTGACTGCACTCGATTGGGGACTGAACATAAAGGCCTGGTGCATGCAAAGCAAGTACTCTACCACTGAGTTCTGCATCCATCTTTCTTTTGTGTTTAACAATTTCCTGGGGGGGGGGAGAAAGAGACTTGTATGAAATGTATGCAGGCTTCTCTGAAGTGTTATTTATCTAGCTCAATGATTAAGATCTACTGTGTCCCAGGAGCACCCCCCCATCTGTCTTTTTCCCAGCTTTCCTCTCTATTTCTAATTAATCCATTAATCTTTCTCCGGTTTACTTTTACCACAACTCCCACTGGTTTTGAGAGTGTCTTTAGGCTTGAATGTCTATACTTTTTGACAAATAAACCCTTGGGGAAAATTCAGGGTCCTCCATTTCATGGTGTGCTTCTCCACCATGGTAACTTCTCTAAACCTGGGTTCTTGCACTGGAGCCAAAGACAGAGGTGCAGCAGTCTCAGAGTGAAACCCTGTTATGGGGGCTGGAGCATTCCTAAAAGAGAGGATGGGATGATGGTGGTTCCTCTTAGCTCTCCTTTCCCAGAGAGGGTCATACATGAATAGCAATCCATGTAAGTGGTCAGTTCCCTCTGATGTCACAGCCAGGGTAGAGCTTTTCTTACATGAATTGGGGCTGAGAAGGAGAATCAAGCCCCAATCTCTTAGCCACACTTGCTCAGGTTAGATGCTAGCAACAGGATGAAAACAATGCTGTCATCTTTAAATACAACAAAAAATAGTCTTCAGCATGGGAGTTAAAGAGAAATAGATTGTGTTCTTTGCTATGAGTCTTAAGTAAAGTTTCCATTTTACTGACCTGGTGGGGGAAGGCTGGAGTCTCAATTCAGATACATATTCTAATTACTCTCAGGAAGAGTTCATACATTTTGTTGAATATATATTTCTGCTAGGTAAGGGAGTTCACAAATTTAATCTCTATACTTAGGAAAATAAGACAGGAGGATTGGTGTGAGTTAGAGGCCAGCTGGAAGTAAAAGAGTTCTCAGTCTTGGAAAAACAATGAAAATAATCTCCATTTGTTATGTCTGTGGGACTATTTCCAGAGATTTTAAACGGTTTCTTGAAAAATAATTTATAACATTTTCTGGAAAACTAGTGGCACAGCACCTCACAGTATTAAGCTAAAAGAATTCATGTTTTAAATTTATTAAGATTGGCCAGCTTATTACCTAGCATTACTATGACAAAAGATAACTGACACATGCTACTTTATTGTGGAGCCACAGATTCCCAGACACTCAGTATTTCATGGAAAATCTAGACTATTTATTCCATTGCAAATGAAACAACCCTAGAGATTTGGCATACTTATGAAGCTCTTCTATGATAGACAACTTGGTAGTCTGGAAAATAATTTATCATGTAATTTCTAAAACTGCTTCTCATAAAATAAGTCATATACCACTCTTGGGCATATACCCAAAGCATACTTCATATGATCACAGAGACACTTGATCAACTGTGTTCATTGCTGCTCTATTCATAATACACAGAAATTGGAAACAACCTATGTGCCCCTCAACTGAAGAACAGATAAAAAATGTGGTACATTTATACAATGGACTGTTACTCAGCCAATAAAAAATGATATTTGGAGGCAAATGGATGGAACTAGAAAAAATCATCCTGAGTGGTTTATCCCAGACACCATCACCCCCAAAAGCAAATGTGGTATGTATTTGCTTATACATTTTCTTATACAGGATATTAGCTGTTAAGTCAATGATAATAAGGCTATATTCCATAGAACCACAGAGGGTAGATATAGAACCAGGGACTAGAATGAACAGACAGATCTTGTTAGGAAAGTAAAAGTGGCCATCTCTTGTCACCAAATGAAGTTTCTTGTCCTGGGACTGAGTTACAACTAATTGTGTTGTTGGCCATAGGCGACCCATGGAAATTCCCCCAAACAACCCAGGCTGTTACCAAGACTATAGATTGCTCTCCACAGCAAGACCCTAATGCTAAACAAAACACCTACATTAAACATGGAGATGTCAAGCTGGTGCCTACATATAGCCAGCCTTCGCCCCTACATTCCAACTTCTTTGATACAGAAATGTGTTCTGCACACTATAAAAAGAGTAGTGTAAACACTAAGCCAGCTACAAACCCTTTATCTAAAATAGTATAGTGCTTACAAAACATGCTAGAGCAATGGTGGCACAAAGCTTGTGGGAATAATTTACCAATAAAAGATTTGACTTAAAGCCAACTCCATGAGATGGAACCCGTGTCTTACACTGCTCGAATGACCAGAAACCTGAAGCTAGATAGCCTATGGACATAGGGCAAAGCCAAATAATACTGACCTAAAAGAAAAGGAAAGAAATATATAGTGATAAAATGACTCCTAATGAAGAAACCATCCTGAGTGAGGTAACCTAATTACAGAAAGACAAGCATGGTATGTACTCACTCATATATGGATATTAAACATAGAGCAATGGACTACCAGCCTACAATCCACACCACCAGAGAAACTAGGAAACAAGGAGAACCCCAAGAGAAGAATGCATGATCCCCAAATAAGGGGAGGGGGACAAGCAACCCTGAACAAATTGGGAGAATGGGGAGGAGGAGCAAGGAGGGAGGTGGGAAGGGGAGAGAGGGAGAAGAGGAAGGGGGAAGAGAACAAACAGGAGGACTGAAACAAGGGAGGAATAGAGGAGAGCAAGAAAGGAGATGCCTTGATAGAAGGAGCCAGTATAGGTTTGGAGAGACGTCTGGCACAGGGGAAAACTTAGGTGATCCACAGGGATGACCCCAACTAAGAATCTAGGCAGTAATGGAGACGCTGTGTTTGATACCCTTCCTCTATAATGATATTGATGACTACCTTGGTTGCCATTCTTAAAGCCTTCATCCAGTAGCTGATGGAAGCAGAAGCAGACACCCACAGTTAAACACTGAGCCATGGTCCTGGAATTCAGCTGTGAAGAGGGAGGAAGGATGAGCAAAGGAGCCAAGACTGTGCTGGAGAAACCTGCAGAAACAGTTGACCTGACCTCGTGAGATCACGGAGACCCTAGTCATAAAGCTGTGGAACCAGCATTGGACCGAACCAAGCCCTCTGAATGTGGGTGCTAGCTAGGAACCCAGGGCAATCTATGGGACTTAGGGATCCAGTATTTATCCGTAGGGCACAAATGGACTTTAGGAGCCCATTGCTTATGGAGGGATACTATTGCAGCCCAGATACAAGAAAGAGGACCTAGGCCCTCCCCCAAATGATGTGATGGACTTTGATGGTCCTCTGTGGAGGGCCTCACTATCCTTGGGGAGTGGGTTGGATGTGGGTTGGGGGGTCGGTGGGGAGCATGGGGGGAATGGAGGGTGAGGGAATGGGGGATTGATATGTAAATAATAGTACTTCTAAAAAAATAAATACAAAGTTCTTTGCTTCAAAAAATGACTCCTAATGATGTGCAGGTATATTCATAGATCAGTGCCTTGTTCAACCATCATCAGAGAAGCTTCCCCTGGAGCAGACGAGAACACATACAGAGTCCCACAGCCAGACATTATGCAGAGAGTGAGAGACCTTGGAACACTCAGCCCTAAATGGGATGTCTCCATCAGATCCCTCCCCCTCAGAGTTCAGGGAACCCCTCAGAAGAGGAGGTATAAAGAGTATAAGAGCCAGAGGAGATGGAGGACATCAAGAAAAGAAATCTTTCTATGTCAACATGAGAAAAGCTCATATGGACTCACAGAGACTGAAGCAGCATGCACAGGGCCTGCATGGGTCTGCACCGGGTCCTCTGTCATATATATATACATACACACACACACACACACACACACACACACACACACACACACACACACACATATATATATATATATATATATATATATATATATTGTGGTGATAGCTTTTATTTTATTTTATTTTGTCATTACACAATAGGAAGATTCTCACTAATAATATTTTGAGATCCATCACACACCAATCAGAATGCCCATCATCAGGAATAGAAACAACAACAAATGCTCGCATGGATGTGGGAAAAGGATGACAATTATACACTATTGATGGGAGTGAAAACTAGTACAGCCACTCTGGAATATTGCCTGCTCCATCTGTAAGGGGACCCAGGGGTGTTGCCCAATCTGCAGGGGGTGACTTGGTTGTGGACCAAGTTGTTCCCCAAGTGGCTAACCATCTGAAATTCTGAATAGGACCCCAGTCTAGTCTGTGCTGTGTGTTTGTTAAACCTGTCTTTGTCTTTTGTCCTGACTCTGGAGGTGTTTCAGAACAGCTGCTGCTCTGGACTCCAGTGGCGTCCCTCTCTGTCCTTACCACCCATGCATGTGACATGCATGAGTCAGGGGTCTTTTCTTGCTGCCCTGAGCACATGGCATGTGGGAAAGGTGTTTCTCTGCCATGTGCCATGGGTTAGAGTGTGCTTTGGTGGGGCCTCCTGCCTCCGAGCACATGGTGAGGCTGCTGTTCTGAACTCCAACACTGCTGCAGCCCTCACAGCTGAGCCTGGCTGGTGCACGTGAGTCTATCTCTCCATTCTCACCTGCCTGTCTGTGAGGCATAGGAAGTGGAGCTCTCTCTGCCCCAGCTGCCATCCTGCAGCAGGTCCCAGCATGCAGCAGGAGTTTCCCTGCCCTGAGCACGTGGCTTGCAAGGCCACCATTTGCCCAGCCCTCTCCGTGCTCCACACACGTGGTGTGCAGAATGTTGGAGCAGGGAAACCTCGGGGTCTCTTTCCCACCCCTGCATTGGCAGAGGGTCTGGGATTACCAGCAGCACCCCCCTAGGTCTCTGCCCTGAGCACAATGGAGCTGGGGCAGGTGAGCCATCTGGCATGATTCAGACGTTCTATAGAAACGGCCTTAAAGTTATTAAAAACTACAAGAAGGACTTTGGTAAGAGTTTTGATGTTGACTGAGAAATGAGAAAAATGTAAGACACTAAAGTAATAAAGAAGGAAAGGGAAAGAGAAATTTGTCTAAGAATGTCTAAGGGAATCAGAGGAATGAACTGAAAGTATATAGAAAGTTATAGAGGGCCAAAGAAAGTTGTAGAAGGTCAGAGGAAAGTTATCAAAGGTCAGAGGAAAGCTTGTTAAAAGTCAGAGAAAAATGTAAACTGTTTGTTATGGTTCCTCATACTTACAAACATTAAATTTTAAAAATTGGTAATATAAGCTAAAATTTTAACCATATTAAGTTAATTCTATTTTAAAAGTTCTCTTTATTTCTCAAGTAAATTATGTATGCTTGTTTTAAAATGTTCTGTTTCCTGACATAACCTAAGTTCTGTTACAAGCATACAGCTAAAACAAATTGTGCAGGTTACTGCCAATTTGTAGTCAGCTGCATGGCAACCTGGCCCTGTGGCTGGCTGGTAGCCAATTTGCTGAAGTTGAAAAAAGATACTTGGACCGTCATCTTGACTAAAGGTGACCACATAGAAATTAGGAGGTACCATCTTATAAACTAGTTTTTTTAATTAAGATTTAAATTGTTAATGCTTCTATATATTACAGAAAGACATTGATGTTTGTGCTTTTAAAATGTTAATGTTTCAATTTAGAATCATTTTTAAGCAAAGCCTGACAATGTAAACTTCTAGTTTTATAAAAGCTGCTAACCTATTATAAGATGTTAAAAACACAAATTAATACAGTTTATGTTTTCAGAAGTTAAGCTTAAGCAAGCAACTAAAATGTGTACATGTAGCTACTGTTTAAAGAACATAAGGTAACTCTATGCAATTTAAATTCAACTGTGCTAAGTTTCAACTATTTTACTAAGCTAAAACCGGTTACAGTCAGACTAAAAATTAATTACAGAAATAAGGCCTTACCTAGCCACCTGTGTGCTTAAGACAAGTAACTAAACAGACAGACAGACCTCTAATGCTTCAGAGACCTGGAGAATATGGCATTTAAAATGTTGGTTTAAAAATTTATAATATCAGACAGACTGCCAGATCCTGACAATGATCCATAGTCTCCAAAGAAGATTATGAGGCACCCCAGTTCCTGCACCTGGATGATGATGACTCTGACCAGTGAGCGAGATGCTCAGATGCAATACCTGCTGCCTTGCAGGACCTGACCAAGACTGTGGACAAAGCTGCTGGACACTGGAAAATTGATTGTACTCCCTTTTGCCTAGACAAAACAAGGTCAGTCTTTTCCATATCCCTCTTCCACAGAGAGAAAAAAACCTCTCAACTTATAGGCCTGGTGAAGATCGCTGTTCTTTGAGACTTCTGCCTCCAATGCTCGATGATGGAGACTTGGGTATGGCTAACAGCATATGGACTGGCCCCTGTCACTTTTTAATAGATTCGGAAACTGTATAATATTTACTGTTCTCAGATCTCTGAAATATTAATGGTCGTCAGCTTGGCAGAATCAGGCAGTCAGATCCACAAGACTATAGTCAGCTTGGTAGCTGATAAAGTAATGACTACCTACTGTTCAGTTACAAGCTCAAGGTTCTTAGGTTTATTTTGGTTGTCATCCAAGTATAAACTTAAAAGGCTTTTCATCAGGCCAAAGGCACTTCTGTCCAATCCATACCTGGCTCTCTGGACAGAAGAAAAATGTAGATGCTTCTTGGCCAAATCTGTAGTTTTTGCTAGGACTCAAAGTTATAAATATGTTCCTGCTGTTTAAACAGATATCGAGATATCTGCGTTTTCTGCACTCTGGGTTTCAATAAATAAGTTTCAACTTCTATCCCCAATTTAGACATGTCTTAAACAGGTTTCTGCTTCTAGAAGACACATCTGAGTATCAGTTGCTGACTACAGCCTGCCCTTAAAGAACCACCAGCCCTAGACTTGCTGTGGATGTGAACCAGTCCAGCTGATGTGGATACCCCCTGTCTCTTCAACAGAGTCTGCCAACCAGCTGCTTCCCCATTGCCTGAATTCCCTTTTTTCTTTTGACTAGCATTTCAGCCTTCTTGGGTTCCTAACTTCGTCCCAAAGTCAGCAGGAAGTAGCATGGGAAAGAATACATCGCCCATTTTCCCTGGTTGAAATGCTAAGTCAAAATAAACTCCCTTACACAGGGGATGCCAATATCACTCACTCCCTGTTGGGGATGCCAGAGAGATAGCAATTCCATGATTGGAATCTCCAAAAAGAAAATGCTGGGATAAAGGGACCAGATCCCCATTTTGTCAGCCATAACAGCCTAACACGTGGTTGCCTGACCTTGCCTTGGTCACTAGGAGGTCAGATGCTTGCCTCGTGGCAAGGAACCAATCAGAAGTTAGCTGGTGGTACATGCTTTATGGCTCTGAGTGTGCTTTACAGACAAGTGCAAAGCCATGACATGCAGACATGCAGCAATGACATAGCAACTGCTCTGGGAGGGCCTATGGGCCATAACAACCAGTTGACCAATCAACACAGGGCAAGTCCTCCAAGCCTGGAGGGAGGCACACCAATCCTGAGCCTGTGGGTATCCCTAGACACTCCCCTTACACTGCCCTAAAAGGTCTCTGTCCCATGGTGTCTCGGAGTCTTTTCCCAGCCATCCTCCATGGTAGATGGATGAAAGACATAAGCTAATGGGGTTAGCTCGTTAAACAACTGCAGTAAAGCCTCTTGCGATTTGCATCAAGCTTTTGCCTCCTCCTAGTGATTGGGGTCGCTGCAGTACTGGGCTGAGATCCTGGGATCTTGAGCCTCTGCGGGGTGTCTTTCAGTTCCTACCCTGATTTTCCTCAATGGTGGAATGTAATCTGTAAATGAAATAAACTTTTTTCTCCTTAAGTTGCTTTTGCTCAAGTGCTTTGGCACAGCAATCAAAAGAAACTAGTATATGTCACTAACTCACGCCCACTGTGCTTATCCACAGACATTTTATATAATTTTATTTTGAGACAAAGGCTTTCTAAGTTGGCCACACCAGTCTTGACATCTCTTTGTTGACCATGACAACCTTAAACTTAGGACCTCTCCATCTCAGCCTTATAGAGCAGATGAAATTATATGCCTTTACCACCAGGTTTGGCTTGTTATTGTTTACTATGTAGTCCAGGCTTGTATGGAATACACTTTGTTGTTGAGGGTTGAGTTAAACTCTTTTGGGGGGGTGGTATTTTCGAGACTGGGTTTCTCTGTGTAACAGCTGTAGCTGTCCTGGAACTTACTTTGTAGACTAGGTTGACCTCGAACTCACAGAGCTCCACCTGCCTGCCTCATAAGTGCACCACCACTGCCTGGCTTGAGTTGAACTTCTAAACCTCCTGCCTCAGCCTCGAACATACTAGAATTACAGGCTCATGTCCTTTTTATTCCTTCTTCACCATTCCATTCACATAAATACTATTAAAACGTTTACATTCTGGGCAGCAGGGTCAGAATTTTGTGTTCTCACTAGTATCCCAATGTGGATACCAAGAAAACTTCCAGAGTATTTATTGGCCATGACACTACAGAAAAAATCCTCAAGGATTCCTTCTCAACTCAGGCCCAGAAATATGATATGTGTTATCACATGAAAGCAAATCAGTGGGCTACTGAGGTTAAGTGAAGTGAAAAGAGGACAACAACAATCACAAAAACTATCCCAGCTTTCAAAATACTTCGATGGGCATTGGTGGCGCACGCCTTTAATCCCAGCACGTGGGAGGCAGAGGCAGGTGGATCTCTGTGAGTTTGAGGCCAGACTGGTCTCCAGAGCGAGTGCCAGGATAGGCTCCAAAGCTACACAGAGAAACTCTGTCTCGAAAAACCAAAAAAAAAATACTTCAAGTATCAGTATTCTTTCCCTGCAGGTCAATAATTATCTGTTATTCACATATAGACGTGAACCAAAAAACTTTGCTCATTTCCTGAATTCTGCATTGTTTCAGGGATATAAGTAGGACAAAACTAGAACATATAAGCAGAACACAATTATTTCATGTTGACTTAATGTGAGAAACTATTTTCCTACTGAGACAATTATTCAAAACTGGGAAAAACTATTTCAAGTTTTAAATGCTTTTCATGCCACTGGATCAAACTGAAATAGTTGACCAGCCATCTGGTATGAAACAGAAGCTGAGTGTGATGGTCAATAAAGTTCCAATTTGTAGGTCCACACATTTTCCTCTTCATGGCCTAACACGGAACTTCCAGGTGCTACTTCCAAATGATGAGTAAAATAGTATTTGTTCCATTGATCCAACCTTACATTATTCAGCCACTGTAGTTGCCTCAATCCACTTTTATGGCCTTTTATTTGTTCTCTTGAATATTTTTATGTTTTTCACTTTTTTCCCCTTAGGATTTTTTTCCACTGTGAAAAACCAGAACTTGAATAAAAGGAGACTCAGCCCACGAGTCAGAATCTCTTGTGGTGGATAGTTGAGCGAGCCCAGAAGTTGAGGTCACATACCTCTTTTTTGCAACCCCGGGTCTACCAAATGTGTGACTTTCTAAGCTTTCCTATCTGTAAAATTTGCATATTTCCTTTCTTCACAAATGTTGTAAGGATTAAATGATAATACATGCAAGCCATCTATTACATATATACTAAATACTATCTTATTCTTTGGTTCCTATAGTTGATAAGTAGATCACTCAGGCATGGTAGCTCATTCCTATAAGCCCCACTTAGGAGGCAGAGATATGAGGATTGCTCCAAGTATGAGGCCAGCCTAGCCTACAGAATGGCACCCTGTCTCTAACAAAAACAGCAAAACAGAGCACCTTGGCATCAATTTCAAGCAACTTTATACTGAGTTCAAAAATTTTAAATTATGAAATGTCATTCAGAATAAGCTAATATGTTATGTTCATCTTTTAATAGCTAATGCTAAGATTTTATTGAACACTCAGTAACATTTGATCAATAGTGAAATGATCCAGGAGATCTTAGTTGGATGGGTTTGATTTTGCTCAAAAGATTTAAGTGATCTTTGACTCTAGTTCAAAATTAACCACTAAAAGCAAAGGGCATTTCAGAAGTTATTTCCATAATAGAAGAAGCAAAAATAGTTCCATAATCAAGAAGGTTCTTACTGAAGTCAAGGACATTAAGGATAGAGAAGAGGGAAGGAATTAATTCAAACTCGGAAATGGGAGCAAAGGCATTCTTTGTCATTAAAATCACCCATCTGTGAGGCATTAGTCACCTGTGAAAACAAGATAAGATGCAAACTCTGTACTCTGACTCATGCTGTCTTTTCTGGTAGCATTTAACTTGAGTCCGTCATGGCATGGATTGGCAGCATGGATTTGGACTTGCTTCAGGTAGTTGTTTAAGAGATTTTAATCACAAAATAGTAACAAAACAGACAAACCATCTAGGTGTTAATTCCAAGTATTTTCATACTGATATCCTATACTTCAGAGTCCTTACAGCTCCACTTCTGATTTAAATACAGATTTTCTAAAACAAAATTTCTATTCTTTTGTAAGCATACCTCATTTGAGAAGAATATTAATAGGGATCATTTTGCAATTTGTTTTTTAAAATATCTAACAATGAATATAAGGTTGCTCTTCATGTATAAGGATCTAAATTAGGCAGTGCCTATACATGTCCGTTCCAGCATGGAAAATGAAGATATATTCATCAATAATCAGGCAAATTATAGAGTATCTGTGATGGATCTTCCATTCTGAGGCCAAGGGAAGTTAAAAAAAAATTTGCCTGACCAAATTAGTCAACATTCCAGTATGTATAGGGACATTTAACATGATAAAAAGGGAGGACATTTAACTTGGTATCTTCCCTTGAGAAACATTAAGTGCATGTATCAGTTTGCTTTTGGTCAATATAATAAAATTCCTAAGGCTGGGTACTTATATATAAAAGAGGTTTTATTTATGTTAAATGTCCGTGTTAATGTCCCAACATCCCAGTATTGATATGGGAGGGTCTCATGAGGCCTCACCCCTAGCTGATGAGCTATGGTTAATTAATGGCTGCTGGAGGAAGGGGAGTCAGTTTTCTTCAGGGATATGGCCTCTTGTAGGTTGGCCATGCTCCAGTGATTATCTTGATACTCAAGCACATATAGGCAGCAACTATTAGAGTCATTATATTTAAATAATAATAATAATAATAATACATGAACTTGAAGGGGAGAGGGAACCCAGGAGGAAGGGTTGGATATAATCAATATTGTAGACATGTATTAAATTCTAAAAAAAAATTAACTAAAAGATTTTTAAATGCCTGAATATACAATGAAAAAATGTATAGGGTACGTGTAGTTAACAATGAGGTATTTATTGTATAATACCTGGATATGGTTTGTTTGTCCCCTAAGGTTTCATATATTGGATGTCTGGTTGTTCATTCAGTGATGAAGAAAGGGTGGAGCCTTTAAGAGATGGCACCTAATAGGAAGTCTTTAGGTCACAGTAAGGTCTGCCCTCAGAGAGGACTAAGATCGCTTTGGAACCCTGAATTTGTTCTTATAAGAAAACTGTTATAAAAAGATCTAGCCTGGCTCCTCCCCTCACTCTGGCATTTTGCCTGCTAATGTGATTTCCTCCCTGAAATGGATCCCTCTGCCATTGTGATGCCATCACCCACTAGGAGATGTAGTTAAGTGTGCCCTTAGTTTGGGGCTGGAGAGTTGGCTTACTGATTAAGAGCACTTGCTGAGAGGACCCAAGTTTGGTTCTCAGCACTCACTTTGAATGGCTCATAGCCTGAAACTCCAGATCCAGGGAACCTGGCACTCCTTCTGGACTCCAAGGGCACTGCAGTCATGTGAGGCAAATAAATACACTCAGGCACACATTCACAGATACACATAAGTAAGTCTTTAAAACAAACAAAAATGAAAAACAAATAAAAACATGAGTGCCCTTAGTGGAGTCAATGTACACCATTTGGACTTTTTACCTCCCAAACATGGAATTAAATAAACCTCCTCAGGAATTTTATTATGGTGACCCAAATCAAACTAATACATGCATTTAAACATTTCTCAAGGACAGATGCCATGTTAAATGTCCTTAGCACCTAAAAATAAAAACTAAAGAGAAACAAATTTTTAAAAGTGATGGGTATGGTTTATTAATTTGATTGCGGTATTACTAACACACACAGGCATATATATATATATATTATATATTATATATATATGCATATATATATATATATAAATTATATAAATAATTTGATATATATATAATTTGATATATTATAATACTTGCTTTATATTAATTATACATCAGTAAAGTAGGGAAATTCTATAGACTATAGACCTAACTTTTATTAAGTTTATGTGAAACATTTAGAAATATTAATGCATAGATACTATATTATACTCTGAGGAAACGTTAGGAAAATCGTGTTCAATATTAAAAAAATTCTCATTATTAGCAAATTAGAATTACCTGCAATTGAGCTAATGTGTTCTAGGTTAGAAAGAGATTACAGCCAAGAGGGGAGAAACATCCTCTCTAGCCAATTTGCGTAGGTGTGCCATCCCAAGATGCTTTGTAGATGTTTGACTTTAGTCTTATTTTGGTTTTGGTTTTGGTGGTATTTTGGTTTGTTATATTTGATTTGTGTATTTATGCATTCATTTTGTTTGTTTAAGACAGAGTCTCATGATTTTTAGGCTGGCTTTTAACTTTGCAGTGAAGTTAGCCTTGAATTCCTGGTCTTCTTGACTCAACCTTCCCTTAAGTGTTGGAGGAATTATAGGTGTGCACCACCACACTCAGGGACACCTCAGTCATGGTCAAACCTTTGGTGCCTTAGTTTCTTCACTTGTAAAGTCCAAAAAAGTGTGCAGTATACCTCCTTGGTCTGGAATCACTTAGGGTTTCTGACATATTTATAATGGTACCTGCAACTGTGGATTGTAGCTCATTGCCTATCATGTGTGAGGCCCTGGCTTCGATCTGCAGCAACTCAGGAAAAAAAAACATACAAAGCAAATAAAAATACAAAGTACATAAAAATACAAGGATATTTGTTAAGCAAATGAAAGAGGTAAAAACAAAGAATGCATAATGCTATGGTTCTGATTATCTAAATAAAAAGTTCAATTAATTTTATCAGACAACAAATTTATCAAACAAAATGGTCAAACTGTCAATTCACATAGCTAAAAACAATTTACTTCAATAAGTGAATTTAACTGACTTGCTGCCACTAATCTTACATAGATGACAAACTACAAGAAGAGATCAAAGCACGGGGATAATGTTGCCATTGTAGTAAGGGCCAGCTTATTAGCACTTTTGGTTGTCAATTATGTAAAATAGGGCAAGTGGTTTGTCTCTATTTAGACACTTGGCGAAATAAGGAAGAATATAGGATTGTCAATTATGTTTAGAGTGTTAATACCTACACAGTACATAGAACTGCCCCTGGCACTTTTACATTTTACAGTTACAACTGTCTTAAGGTACAAATTCAATGACTTTGTTACTACTATAGTGGTATAATGATCAGAAATTAGATTGCTAAGAATAAAAATTAAATTACCATATGTAGTATTTATATTACATCAAACCACACGATTGGCAAACTAAACCATCAGCATAGTTATTATAGAAATATTGGAATGACTACCTAATCATACTAGAGTAAGCTGTCCTGGTTGAGTCTCAGCCTGGTTTCTTGTTTACGTTATAGCACAGTGATTACCTTATTCCATGCCTCTTTCCTGATTAACATTTTCACTGATTCCTCATCCCTCACTGTCCAAATCCATCTCATCCCAATCAGCAAATTAAGTGATCATTATAATCGTATATAGCAACAGTCTTTCTTTCTGAGAGGCTGATTTTCCCCTCAATTTCATTTATAGTGTATTTTCAACCAGTTTCTTGCCTTGAACCTTGTTTCTGCTAGTCTCTTTGCTTGTCTGAAATCTGATACTTTCTCTAAAGTTCCAGATGAGGTTTCTGTTAATAAACAGCACCTTTGCTCGGGCCTTAATACTTAGCACATACATAGTCAATTATTTAGCATGTTCACTCTCACTAGTATGAATGAGAACTGGATGAGGGCTGCTACGCCCACGGCGGTAACGCCGATGTAGCAGAAGATGCCACTAAGGTGGGTTAAGGCCCTGGGTTGGGGTCTGCGCTCCCTGGAGATGAGCCCCAGGTGGTTCCCTGACAATCAGCTGCGATCATGATGCCCGATGAGCCAACTCGAAGCCGCTGTCATTGGTGCCACTGCAGCCTCTTCTTCCTTGTCTTTTTGTTCTGTGTATTTCTTGTGTCTTGCCAGCAAACTGCGCTGATGTTAAAGGAACATCTGAGGACATGCTGAACTCTGCCCCACCGTTTATCAAAGCCTTTGGTGAAGTGGCCAGTTTAGGAAATAGATGGGTGAATCATGAGGAAAAAAGACAGCTTTGGAAAGACTTGTCTTTCCTGGGAAAGATTAGCTAGATCTAGAAAGCCCTGGTGTATATTGGATAAAGAAGAAAGAAAAGAAGTATTAGAAAACATGAAGCCAGCATTAAAATACTGGGTGACTTTATAGAAAGGATTTGATAGATTTCATGATGTAGAAGAACTTTATGAGGCTTATTTTACAGGGGACTTAGACCCTGAGATCTAAAGATATCTAGGGCCAGAAAATCAGGAAATGGGTAGAGACGTGGTTGATGGTATGAGACAGATTTTGGAGAACTCTTAGATCATGTCCTTGGGCAATGACCACAATCTGATGCTTAGAATAGATAATCTATAAACAATTTTGCTGTTCTTTTTCTTTCTGTTGTATGATCTGGTGATGTAGCCCCCTTGCCAAGTTCCCTGATCCCCCTTGCCAAGTTCCCTGATTGTAATAGTATATAAGCACTGCTTGAGATGAAGTAAAGTTGCAGCAGCATATTCAACTACATTGAGTGTGTCTGTCTGTCATTTCCTCGCCGATTCCTGATTTCTCCTTGAGCCTTCTCCCTTGTTCTCCCTCGGTCGATGGTCTCCACGAGAGGTGGTCTGTGGCAAGGACAGTGGCTGTTTTACTAAATGTTGAATCCTCAGAACTGAATACAATTTTATCCAGGCAGATCAGATGAAATGAGGAAGTATTTGTTGAAAAAGGAAAAAGCAAAACAAACAAAAAACAACAAAACCCGATCCAACCAAGTAAGACATTTAACAACAATTTCTTTGACTTAACTGTTTTCCTACACTTCTTGAACAATGTTTCATCTTTACCCCCAACCCTAGGAAACTCAAATTCTTTTTTTGGCAGTCCATATTAACTAAATTCTGCTTCTTGCCTTCTTTCCCAAATGAACAATAATTAAAGAAACTAGCTCCAGGGTGTGCCTAACTCTATGCTACTAGATCTTTTCCTCACCTAGATGTCAGAGTACACATTTAAAACATAAAAAACATGATTAGTTTATATTTCTTCTACAATATGAGAAAATTCTGTCATATGCACCAGCAACACTCCCCACTTTATGACTGTTCACTCCTGTAAGCAGTGGTAGGAGTCCTTATTAGCATTATTGCCAGCTTGCTGCAGCCTAGAGTAACATGAGAAGGGAGTTTCAATTGAGATTGCCTAGAGAAGACTGCCCTATAGCTATGTCTGTAGGGGATTGCCTTAATTATTAATTGCCAAGGCCACTGTGGGCAGACATCCCTTGAGCAAGTGGTCTTAGAGTGTATAAGAAAGCTAGCTAAGCAAGAGCCTGTGAGAGATTCAATAAGCAATATTCCTCCATGGTTCCTACTTCAAGTTCCTGCTCTTACTTCCCTCAATAATGGACTGTAACCTGTAAGATGAAATAAACACTTTTCTCCCTTAAGTTTCTTTTGCCCATGGTGTTGCCACAGCAACAAAAATGTAACTAGAACATATACTAAGGCTAGCTTACAGAGGCTCATTAGTGCCCACTGTGCATATTTGTTGTCAACATGGCATTCAGTAATAACATATAGGTAGCTTGAAATCACCTTTAGTAGGAGATTGCATACTCCAGGAATCAACAAAATCAATGAGGATTTTTTTCCTGGAGCTAGTTGTTAAACAGTTACTGGGACACTATTGGCAGTGAGCTCCAGCTGCTACTATGGGAACAATAATCAGTCCCGGATTAAAACCTAGTAGTAATGCTATATTGAGCAAAATGTATTGATGTGGATAGCTTACACACGAATATAAAAGTCAGAACTGTATCTTTAGGCTGTTTATTTTAGTTCAAGATGGGCAACAAGTGGGTTTTGAGACCAGATTCTGAGAGCATATGACAGACATCTTAGGTAGCACCAGCAGTGTGTTAAAGATGGAAGAAATACAAGGCATACTCCTGAGCAGCCTCTTGTGATGGGTATTTGGGGAACAATTCTATTGATACCATCTGAATTTTCAGAGAATACAACTCAGAATTATTACAGTTAAAAGTGAGGAGCTGGGGTGTTTGTGTACAAGCCTCTGCTCACAATAATCTGAGCTAAGTCTGTGGACTTCAAGTCCATGAGACTGTTTTCAGCTGTCAAGGCATACTTCCAATAAGGAGAAAACATCCCCACAAAAGCAATGTGCTGTCATGCCTCTGCCACCTATCAGAGCAGACACACCAAAGACATTCATGTGGTGGCCAAAAGTCTATGTCAGGTGGTGTTGTAGTTGCATTTCTGTTCCTGTGATAAAAATGCTCTGACCAAATGCAAACTGGGGAGGAAATGGTTTATTTGGTTTACACTTTCAGGTCATAGTCTATCATTGAGGGAAACGAAGGCAGGAACCCTGAAGTATATATTCTAGAACAATACCATTTGACTTGCATGGAACTATTCAAGGAACATGAAAATATATTCTAGATAAAACCTTCTTAATGAAATGATATTCCCTGAATCAAAGGATATAAATAAACTTAATTATTTCCTCTCAAGTTCCGTCTCCTAACACTCATACAAAAATTTGAAGATATCATTTCAAAACAAAAGAGAAAGATAGCCTAATAGAGTAAATGCAGAGAAATTGGATGTTATTCAACCCCAGATCACTTTGTCAGATTCCTTACTCTGGATTAGGCACTTTCTCAATTACCCCTAAAGTTCCTGCTACCTGTCAATGTATCTTCCTAGAAATATATGCACAGAATTTATAACTGGGTAGTAGTTATGATGGTGGTTAATGGGAAAAGGAGAGCAATACACTAGAACAAGTCAGTTTAGAAAAAGGATAAGAAGTCATTATGCTTTCTTTGTTTTTAATATTTGTTCTTTCTGTATGTTCTGTTTTCTACCCAGAGTCATATTCTCTTTCTAGTTTAGTTTAACAAAGGCAAGTCCAAATTATCGAATCAGGTGTTAGCTGATAAATGGAGCCTTCACCCTGTGGCATTTGTATTTCAAGCAAGGTCTTAAATGGCCAAATATCTTGAATGCCTAAAGGACTATCTTTATAAAGGGAAAAGGTCAGACTAAATATCACATTCTGACAGCTTCTGTAATGTTTTCAACAAGATGTAAATGATTCTTGCTATTGTATAACTGAGGAACACAATATGAAACAAATAACTTACTCTTAGAACATATTAACATACATCCCTAATGACAATAAATTTATCATCTTTATCCATCAAATATGTTGGACATTATTTTAAAGGCTATGGACTACCAATTTTTAAACAAGGTAAAACCAGTTTATAAATTAACCTTCAAGAATAGAGCCTAGCAATAATTATAGTGTGATATTTAAGGGTCACCTGCATTTTCTGTCATCAAGCAAGTATGACTGTGGACTGTTATTTAATCTTCCATCTCTTTATTCATCTGTAAAAGAAAAGGAACATAATAGTAACTGCCCCATAATGGTGCTGCAAAATGAGGTAATAAATATTTCTATTTAGTAAAGTGTCTCAGTTACTTTTTCTGTTCCAGTGATAAAATATCCTGGCAAAAACAAGGAAGGAGGGGTTTATTTTGACTCACAGGGTGAGGGTACAGTCATAAAAGTAAAGAAGGAAAGGCTTTTTTGGCAGGGGGAGCTCACAGTTTGAAGACACCGTCCATTGTTGTAAGATCATATTACAAAAGATACTACACACCTTAGCTGTAAGAAAGCATGCTGGCATTGAGCTGGAAACTTTCTAAATGCTGGCTAGCATCTGAAACCCCAGAGGCTGCTGAGGGAGAAAGTAATCATGGTTGGTCTTAGCTAGTTGTGAACCCTATGGACCAAAAGTCCAACTTAATGAGAAGATATGCCAACCTATGCTATAGTGGTATGACTGTTGTGGGGATAACAGTCCACTAATTGGATTTTAGGCTGGTTCCATGGGAAGAGGGTGGGTAGAGTCAATTCAAGCCTGGTACAGTATGTCCAGCTAACACTCAAGGTCTGGAGAGGTCACAAGCCCAGGTAGGGAACTCAGTGCTGACATAGCAGCAACTGCCTTCTAAATATCTATTCCCATAGACAAAAGTTGCAATAGCATATTTACAAATATTA
This sequence comes from Cricetulus griseus, assembly GCF_003668045.3. Classification (NCBI taxonomy): domain Eukaryota; kingdom Metazoa; phylum Chordata; class Mammalia; order Rodentia; family Cricetidae; genus Cricetulus; species Cricetulus griseus. The sequence continues at coordinate 115,575,492 of NC_048604.1, read as the reverse complement.
GAAAATCTAAAAACGAATATCCTCTTTTAAAAGAAAGCAAATCAGTAATTACCTGGATACCTTAAGGAAAAGCAGAAATGTTCTATGTCTTGTTTATGGTAATTAAATAATTGCATACATTCAATAGAAACCTTATAAAGTAAACAATTTAGCTTGGTGACATTTTGCGCACAGATTATGCATTGGGAAAGCTGCATTTAAAAAAAAAATGACCACTGGGCATGGTGACTCACACATGATCCCTGCACTCAGGAGACTGTTGTGAGTTTGATGCCAGTCTAGGTCATCCTAGGCTACAGAGTAAGACATAGTCTCAGAAAACTAAAAAAGCATATTACCATGATAAAAAGATTATTTACAAATTTCACACCAAGGAACTATTAAATTATCTAAATTTTTAAAAATAGAAATTTTTGTGTACTGATCTCCTAAGATGTTAAGCTTCTTTAAAAAGAGGCAGATATTCAGAATTATAATAAAACCATTTGTGAATAAATTATATATAAATGGTCTTCCTTCACCCTAGATCTAAAATGTACTCTATTGTTAAAAAATGAAGAATCACCATTTTATTGTAGATGAAGTGCACTATTTCATTGTAACTTACATAATAGACCACTCTTTGGAGAAAAGAAATTCTTCCCAACTCAAATATTATAATAATAGACGTACATTAATTTAAAATTCCCTTTCTAGAGCCAGGTGTGGTGATTCATGCCTGTAATATTAGCACTCAAGATGCAGATGTAGGCAGATTATTATAAATTTGAGGCCAGCCTGAGTTACTGTCTTAGTTAGGTTTCTATTGCTGTAATAAAGAGTATTATGAAAATCTACTTGTGGGTTTGCTTGGCTTATATATGTCAGGTCACAGTTTATTGATGGAAGACATGAAAGTAACTCAAGGTAGGGACCTGGTGGCAAGAACCTGGCAGCAGGCAGGCAGGCATGATATTAGAGCTTATTTCTTATCCATAAGCAAGGGGCAAAGAGAGAGAAAATTGAGAATGGTGTAGGAAGCCTAGCCTCAATGACAGACCTCCTTCAACAAGGTCATACCTCCTAACCCTTCCCAAAGGGAATCCTGTATCTCTGATGCCAAAGGGCTTGGATGACTCATCCCCTTCTGATTCATTGACATCAACACACTTCTCTTTCTTGGGCTGGTTCCACTACTTCTTTTTGGAAGATAACCCACAGGTCTGATATCTCTAACATCTTGGGGTCTCCAATACAATCCAGGTTCACTTTCACAGCTTCACAAAATGGCCTCTCAAGGCCTCCATGCAGGTACTCCCCTACCATATCCCTGACCTCGGGGGCTTTCCTTAACCATGAAGGAGGGTTCCCTAACCTCTTTACTCCCGTATTCTTCTTGACTCTAACTCCAGAAACACAAGGGTGAAACCAGAACCAATAAGTTCTGCCATTAGCCTGGTGTAGAACCTGGTACCCTCCTTGAATTTCATTCACATAAGCTTTGATTTGTTGATAATTTCTAAGGCCTGCTCTTTTCAAAAGTTGCAAGATTCGCTGGGTGGGGTCTTACCCTGAGGACACCACTACCTTTATCCCATTTCTCTTTATCTCTTTCAAGTACAAACCAAGGCTCCAGCAATAAATTGCCTGGTTCTGTTTTTTTTTTTTTTTTTCTCAAACAGTACATTTACTATTTACTTTTGCCTCACTTGCTCTTTTTCATTGTACATCTGCATAAGGAAATCTAGGACTAGAGAGATGCCTCAGCCATTGAAGGCAAGATTCACAACCAAAAACACCAAAAAGAAAGAAAAATTAGATAAAATATTAATAAATCAGAAAGAAAAAGAAAAAATCTCAGGGTCGTCAAGAGCCAATTTCCGAAATCTGTGAAGCCATGATCCATATAGCACCTACTTTTAAAGTTGTCTTCATAACACTTATCTTCACCTGTATCTGTGTCCCACCAGGCAAAATGTTTTCTCAATTGTCATAAAAGTTTTTCTGGATATTCAAATTTTACCAAAAGTAGTTTTTCAGGCTATGAGTAATTAAAACTCCAACACCCTATTTTCATGTCTCCTCTATTACTGCAATGAACTTCATTTCAGCTGGAGATCTGTCATACTCACCCCCTCAAGCTTCACCTACAGTGCTTGCACTATGTTCCAATGTTTAAACCATAGCTAATGGCTCCTACAACTTTGGAGCCACAGAGGAGTGTTGTGAGATAGCTATACACTGTTGTGACTGCTTTAATAAAGAGATAAATGGCCAATAGCTAGGCAGGAGGTATAGGTCAGATTCCTGAACAGAGAGAGGAAGTGGGAGGAGATAATGAAAGCACAGAGGAGATGCCAACAATCATGGAGGGAGTCACACATACAAAATTAAAGAAAGGTAAAAAGTCACATGATAAAATGTAGACAACAAAAGCATGTTAGTTTAAGTTATAAGAGCTAGTGGGGCCGGGCAGTGATGGCGCACGCCTTTAATCCCAGCACTCGGGAGGCAGAGGCAGGCAGATCTCTGTGAGTTCAAGGCCAGCCTGATCTACAGAGCAAGTTCCGGGGCAGCCTCCAAAACAACACAGAGAAACCTTGTCTCAGAATAAAAAAGAGCTAGTGGAACAAACCTAAGCTAAGACCAGGCTTTCATAATTAACAAGAAGTCTCCCTGTCATTATTTGTGAGCTGGCAGTACAAAGACTCAATTCAAATGGTGTGCAATGTGAGGTACGTGCACAAAGCACAATGCTCACAGAATACAGAGGCTCTTTTAAGAGGTCCTGCTATGCAGTAGAGCACTTGAACAGCCAGCATGCTAGGTAAAAATGCCTGCCACTCAGACTCAGCAATTCACAGAGCTGGGGAAGTAAACATAACTCTTGTCCTGCTGACATGAGTCTAGGCCTTCAGGAAACTGAGGGATGTTGAGATAGCCACCAGAGCCTTGCAACACTGCTTAGGAGGTTAAGGTTTGGCTTGTGCATGTCAAAGAACACTGCAAGTATATGACTGCAGGTGCCTAGTAAATTCAGGTCCAGACTGAGAAAACCTCTGAACAGATATAATATGTTTAAAATTGTGCTTATATGCTAAAGAAAGGAAAGAAGATGGGCATAGATAGTCATAGAAAAGTAGTTTAAAAATAATAAAGTCGTTAAAGAAAAATAAAGTAATATAAAAAGAATTAGTCACATAAAATGGGAAATACACAGGGTGTCTGGATCCTGTATGGTTCTTTGCTGACTTTGAATTTCTAAAGTATTAATATACAAAAAATAATACCTGCTGAGAGACGTTGGATTATAGAAACTGCTAAATTAAACTAGCCTATATATTTTAAGAATGTCTTCACTTCAAAATGGAAGTCAGGAAATATGCTGTATTCGGGAACAGTTATGCCTTTGTTTCCACGGGAAATGAAAGTTATGGTTCTCTTCAAAATTAATAAGATCAGATTTGACTGGGGGAGACCTCCTAAGGATCTTGGCTGCAGACATGAGGGGAAAAGCCAAGAAAGACTACAAGATAAGTGATGCATAAGCTGGTCCCTTGACATGGGAACAGCTCTGAGACTAGATGAGACATTATAAATCTTGTTGGCTACAGAGTCCTTATGACTTATTATTACATGCCATCCTTTCATATGGCATGGATAGAGGTTTGGTTACACAGTCCAAATGGACTTATAAAGTTGACAGATGCCTTTTAGCTGCTCAAACATAGAACAAAAAATCATATTTAACTAACTTGTGCACACTGCAGATTCCATACTTGTATTAATGCAATATATATGTTATCTTTAAAAGTTTGTATATTTTCAGAAGAGAAAAAAGGACCAAACACCAAGAAAGTCAAGAAGCCCAGGTGATCCAGCCTCTCAGAATGCCTCCGTTACAGTTTCCTCAAAATTCTGCATCCAGAACAACTTCAAAGCTGCTAGCTGAGGTAGTCCAACCTCACACACTACTCCAGCCAGGACTTCAGATTAGGCCTGCACTTTCCCATTGCATTCCCCTTACACAGAGAGTGGACAACAAATGATACAGTTATCCCTCCCAGGACTTGATCATTATCCCAATTTTCTCAGGGTCCACTAAAGATGTCATCACTCCCCAGTCTGAAGGACACAACACCCACATCCCCAAGAGGTGGATGGGATGGTTTTTGGTCATTTGGTGGGTTATGGATGTTTGACATTGTTTAGGGGTGTTGGTTACAAGTTGTTATTGGTATTGGTCAGGAAAAACGTTTTTAAAAAGGAAATTAGATTCAGGGATCTCTTTCTGAAGGGAAGAGTGAGTACATAGTATAGGAATGATGGGGAAAGGGGGTGGATTTTTGAGTCTCCTTTTGAACAACCATTAGTCTCAAATCCTTGGGTAACTGTCCGGCAGCCAGCCACTCCTGACATTTCTATAGTTTTGGAAGTTGTTTGCTCTATACTTCCTTTTACTCAGGTAATATATCCTTCTCAGTTCTTTGATGGAGTTGAAGATGAGATAGCTATAGTTTTCCTTGTTACCAAATTCAAAACAGAAACTTACATAAGAGATATAAAGTTTATAAGGTTGAGAAGCATAAAAGCTTAAGTTGTTTATCTAATAAAATGTTTTAAGGTCTAAAAAGATAGTCTTTGGTTAGCAATACAAGTTAGGATAGAAAGAAAATTAGGTACAAAACTTTTGACTCACCAAGATAGGATAGATAATGGAATATTTTCTCTGAATTTTCCAAACTACAGCTACACTGGACATTGTAAATGTAATTCTCACCTAATTATTGTTCTTCTTGCATATAGTTTTACCATGTTAGAGTTAAAAACCTTCATTTTATTTAGACGATAAGGGGGAAATGTTGTGGGATATTTGCACATTGTGTGGAGATGTATTGCTATGATTGGTGCATTAAAGAGATGAATGGCCAGTAGCTAGGAAAGAGGTATAGGAGGGACTTCTGGACAGAGAGAGGAAGTAAAAGGAGATAAGGGAGGCACAGAGGAGATGCCAACAAGACATGGAGGAAGTCAGACATACAAAATTAAAGAAAAGTAAAAAATCACATGATAAAATGTAGATTAATAAAAGCAGATTAATTTAAGTTATAAGAGCTAGTGGGACAAACCTAAGCTAAGGCTGAGCTTTCATAATTAATAAGTCTCTGTGTTGTTATTTGTGGGCTGGTGGTACAGAGAAATAGTCAATGCAGAGAAGAACCTATGGCATGATGGGTAACTGAAGCACACTAAGAGATCATATCTAACTGTATCCTATAATGACCCTCTCATCTCATTTGGGGTTTCCAAGGAGGGAAAGGGAACCTCTAAGTCATCTAGCACAACAGGCTTTCTTCCTTGAAGGGTACATTTTGTCCTTCATGCAGGGCCTAATGCTCTGTTCTTTGTTCTCACTGACATACTCTCCAATCACTGTTTGAATAGGCATGGCCATGACTACTTTTTCTTGCCTCTCTAATAGGATTGTGAAGGGTTTCCACATTGTGAAGGGTTTTCAGTTCCTGTCTTCTTCAATGTCTATTCAAGTTTACTTCTTCCATCAATGAATAGATTCAGTTCCAAATGGTTACTCAACAGAGACATTGGCCTATCTACCCCAGATATCATATTCTACACTGGACCAAATGGTGCAAACCTTTTGTCTAACATTCCTATGAACAAAATCAGCTGTAATATATACTGCTCCCATAGCCTCTTTATTGGTATTTTAATTGGCCCTTGCTCACTTTCCCTCCTGGTCCAATTGATGTCTTATATACTACAAGTACTAAAACTTAAAATGATGATGACTTAGGAATACTAATTACTTCCTGTTGTCCACATTATCTTAATATAGTGTGATGGGGGGAGTATTTCTGTGTATGTTTATCTTATTGATTGTTTAATAAAGTTCTGCTTGGCCAATGAGACAGCAAGTTAGATGGGACTAGGAGTCAAAGAGGATTCTGGGAAATGTAGTATAGAAGTGGTGATCCAGGCAGGAAGTGACATAGCAAGGAGACTCATATTTAAGCGAAGGAGAAACAGGAAGCGTCCCCCTTTTTTTTTTACCCTTCCTCCTCCAGCAGCAGGATGTGATCCACCGGCAAGGGGGACACCAATAAGGCGTCTGATAAGATAAGTCTTATAAAATATATAGATTTATGATAATTAAGACTGAGTTAACAGATGAGGAATCCTAGTCATTGACCAAGCAGCATTGTACCTAATAGAAGTTTCTGTATATTCATTTGGGCCCTAACTCAGGCAGGCGGCTAGGGTAAAGCTCACACATGGTGGTGGGGCTCAGGCGGCTTTTGGCAGAAAGATTTATTCATAACAATAGTGCCCCTGGATATCCATGACATGAAGATCTAGAACACCCTAAAACCCTAGGCCTGAGAACCCCTTCTGACAAGAAACAGACTCGATGTCATCTACTTCTCTAAAAACATTTGAAATTTCCAGTTCTCAAGGGACAATGTTTGTTACAAGTTACAGTTAAGACATGGAAAATTGGGCTCTGTTTAATCTTAGTTCTGTCTGTGACAACAGGGTCTCTGAGACAACAAATGGTCATGAGAATGGGTCATGATGTCTGATGATTAGGTCATGAGACCATGATAAACCTTGGTTCAAACTGGTTGTGGAAGGGAACAAATACTACAGAGAGATAAACTAAAAATATCTTGTTTTAAACACATTGATCAAAAGAGGGCAATGGATGGTTCAATTCAGTGGCACAGGAAATGCCAAAAATAAAATAAAAATAGCATGGGATATAGTCTCAAACAATCATACTTGTATGTCCCAGTGTTTTACTATAATAAAAAATAAAATGATAAAGCCCTGCATGGTATCTCATGTCTGTATTTCTAGCACTTTAGAGGCTGCTACAAGAGGATCCTCGAAAGTGTGAGGTTAGCCTTGCTATATAGTGAGTTCCTACCAAAGGCCAGAAGAGAGTATTAGATCCCCTTGAGCTATAGTTGCAGGCAATTGTGAGCCACTCAACATCAGTGCTGGGAAAGACTCTGGTCCTCTGGAAAATGAGTCATCACTCTTAACCTCTGGACAATTTTTCCAGACCCCATAGTCAGGTCTTTTATTACTCACTGATAGTCATTGTTTTACTCTGATTTCTTTTCTCAAGTTCAAATTCAGCTAGTATCCCAAAGTGCTTCATCTTTAAAAAAATCAATTATAAGAAGTACTCTAAAATATATGTCTCTGACCATTAAAGCTGATCAGTACGAAAATATTCAAGACTTGCAAAAAAAAAAAGAAGAAAAAAGCTAGGAAATTCATAAAATGTCTCACCTAAGAAAAGCAGAACCAGGGTCACTAATATAGATAAGTGAACTGATTCTGAGGAGAATGACCATAGTTTTATTGCCTTCCTATTTGAAACCTTGCTGTTCTGATAATGTTTTTTTCCCAGATTAAAAATTTCCACTTTTATCTCAAGCTGTCTATAACACACAGAATTTAGTAAGGTATACCTTTGGCAAGCAAAAGTTAAGGGTCCCTTGTCCTTTTTGCTCTATAATTTTAAATTCTAATTTTCGGCTCAGAGCCACCTGAGGCTGGGAGACTACTCACTGGGGATTCCATCCCAGCAGTCCAGCCCACCCAGAGACTGTCAAGGCCCCAGTTCTAGTCATGCCTCCACCAAAGGGAAGAGGAGAGACATCAGAGTATTGGACCTGTTTGCACCCACGAGAAGGAAACTTAGACCTGTACCAACCAGGAGAGGAAGACACTCTTCCAGCACCCACTGGAAGAAAGAATGGGAAGAAGACAATATAAAAACACATTCAACAACAGAAAGACCAATATGACAACACCAGAGGGTAGGGACTCTACACCAGCAAGACATGAACATCCCAATGCAGATGAAGCAGAAAAGAATGACCTTAAAATAAACTTCATGGAAATGATAGAGGCCCTCAAAGAGGATATGAGAAAATCCCTTAAAGAAATGGAAGAAAAAACAAACCGAAAAAATAACAAGAAATCAACAAATTTCTTTCTTAAAGAAAGCCAAGAAAAAAAAAATCAAACAGATGAAGGAAACAATTCAAACAGTTCAAGACCTGAAAACTGAAATAGAGACAATAAATAAAACACAAAAAGGAGCGAATGCTGGAAATACAAAAGCTGGGTAAATGATCAGGAACTACAAATGCAAGCATAACCAACAGAATACAAGAGATAGAATAGAGAATCTCAAGCGTTGAAGATACACTAAGAGAAATAGATTCATCGACCAAAGAAAATCCCTAACACAAAATATCCAGGAAATATGGGATACCATGAAAAGACCAAACCTAAGAATAATAGGTATAGAAGAAGGTGAAGAAACCCAAATCAAAGGTACAGAAAACATATTCAACAAAATCACAGAAGAAAACTTTCCCAACATAGAGAAAGACATGCCAATGAAAGTAAAAGAAGGTTACAGAACACCAAATAGAGTGGACCACAAAAAAACTTCCATCGCTACATAATAATCAAAACCCAAAACATACAGAATAAAGAATATTAAGAGCAGCTAAGGAAAAAGGTCAAGTAACATATAAAGGCAAACCTATCAGAATTACACCAGACTTCTCCATGGAAACTCTGAAAGTCAGAGGTCCTGGATAGATATTCTACAAACACTAAGAGACCACGGATGTCAGCCCAGACTACTATACCCAGCCAAGCTTTCAACCCCTATAGATGGAGAAAACAAAATATTCCACGAGGAAACCAGATTTTAACAATACATATCCACTAATTCAACCCTACAGAAAGCTCTGGAAGAAAAACTCCAACCTAAGGAAGTTAACGACACCCACAAAAACATAGGCAATAGATAATACCAATTTACCAAAAGCCAAAAGAAAAAGTGGAGTAATCCACACGCAATTCTACCACCACCATCAACAAATCCAAAATAAAAAAAAAGAATTAACACTCAATGGTCCTCAATTTCCCTCAATTATAATGGTCTTAATTTGTCTATAAAAAGATATAGGCTAACAGAATGGTACAAAGACAGAATCCATCCTTCTGCTGCATAAAAGAAACACACCTCAACTTCAAAGACAGATGGTACCTCAAAGTTAAGGGTTGGGAAAATATTTTCTTATCAAATAGACCCAAGAAACAAGCAGGGGTAGCAATCCTAATTTCTAACAAATTAGACTTTAAACTAAAATCAATCAAAACAGATGAAGGAAGTCATTTTATATTCATCACAGGAGAAATCCATCAAGATGAAGTCTCAATTGTGAACATCTATACCCCAAATGCAAAGGCATCCACTTTTGTAATAAAAGAAACATTACTAAAACTCAAATCATACATAAAACCTCACACACTTATAGTAGGAGACTTCAACACCCCACTCTCACGCCTAAACAGGACCACTAGACAGAAACAAAGGAATTAACAGAAGTTATGGCCCAATTGGGTTTAACAGACATCTATAGAACATCCCATCCAAACAAAAAAGAATAAACCATCTTCTCAGAGCCACATGAAACCTTCTCTAAAATCGACCACATACTATGTTTGCAACATAGCAAACACCAACAGATACAAAAAATTGGAATAAACCCCTGTATCTTATCAGATCGTCATGCTTTAAAGTTAGAATTCAGCAACAACAGAAATTGCAGAAAACCTACAAACTCATGGAAATTGAAACAACCCGAAATTTCACCATTCCTGGGTCAAGGAAGAAATAAAAAAAGAAATTAGAGACTTCCTAAAATATAATGAGAATGTAGATACAACATACACAAACTTATGGGATACTTTGAAAGCAGTGCTAAGAGGAGGGTTCATAGCACTAAGTGCCCACATGAAGAAACTGGAGAATAGTCACACTAGAGAATTAACAGCAAAACCGAAAGCTCTAGAACAAAAAGAAGCAAACACATCCTGGAGGAGTAGACACAGGAAATAATCAAATTGAGGGCTGAAATCAATAAAATAGAAACAAAAAAAGCCATACAAAAAATCAACGTAACAAAGAGTTGGTTCTACAAGATAGACAAATGTTTATCCAAACTAATCAAAAGGCAGAGAGAGAACATGCAAATTAACAAAATCAGAAATGAAAAGGGGGACATAAGAACAGACACTGGGGAAATCCAGAGAATCATCAGGTCATACTTTGAAAGCCTGAACTCCTCAAAATTTGAAAATCTAAAGGAAATGGACAATTTTCTGGAAAGATATCACTTACCAAAATTAAATCAAGAACAGATAAGCAATTTATAGACCTATAACCCCTAATGAAATAGAAGCAGTCATGAAAAGTCTCCCAACCAAAAAAAGCCCTGGGCCAGATGGTTTCAGTGCAGAATTCTCCCAGAAATTCAAAGAAGAGCTAATACCAATTCTCCTCAAAGTATTCCACAAAATAGAAGCAGAGGGTTCATTACCAAACTCTTTTTATGAGGCTTTCAATAACCTTGGTACCTAAGCCACACAAAGACACAACTAAGAAAGAGAACTATGGACCAATTGCCCTCATGAACCTGAACGCAAAAATACGGGCAAAACGAATCTAAGAACACATCAGAAAAATCATCCACCATGATCAAGAAGGCTTCATCCCATGGATACAGGGATGGTTCAACATACAAAAATCCATCAATGTAATCCACCATATAAACAAACTGAAAAATTAAAACCACATGATCATCTCACTAGATTCTGTAAAAGCCATTGATAAAAATCAACACCCCTTCATGATAAAGGTCCTGGAGAGATCAGGGATAACAGAAACATACCTAAACATAATAAAAGCAATATATACCAAACCTACAGCCAACATCAAACCAAATGGAGAGAAACTCAATGTGATACCTCTAAAATCAGGAACAAGACAATCTTGTAATTCCCAGGCAAATGGGTGGAACTAGAAAAAAGTGTGATGAGCAAGGTCACAAAAAGACAAAATAGTATGTACTCACTCATATATGTATTTTAGACATAGAGTAAATGATTACCAGCCTGTGATCCACACTGCCAGAGTAGCTAGGAAATAAGTAGGACCCTAAGATAGACATACATGGTCCCCCGGAGAAGGGCAAAGGGACAAGATCTCCTGAGCAAATTGGGATCATGGGGGGAGGGGAGAGGGAGCTAAGAGAAAAAGGAGAGAAGAGTAGGGGAGAGGAGGACATGAGGGAGCAGGAAGATTGAGTCGGGGGAAGAATAGAGGAAAGCAAGAAAAGAGATACCATAAAAGAGGGAACCATTATAGGTTTAAAGAGAAATCTGGCATTAGGGAAATGTCCAGAGATCTACAAGGATGACACCAACTAACAATCTAAGCAATATCTGAGAGGCTACCTTAAATGCCCTTCTCCCATAATGAGATTGATAACTGCCTTAAATGCCATCCTAAAGCCTTCATCCAGTAGCTGATGGAAGCAGAAGCAGACACCTACAGCAAAACACTGAACTGAACTCCTGGAATCCAGTTGCAGAGAGGGAGGAGTGATGAGCAAAGGGGTCAAGACCAGGCTGGAGAAACCCACAGAGACAGCTGACCTGAACAAGGGGGAGCTCATGGACTCCAGACTGATAGCTGGGAAACAAGCATAGGACTGATCCAGATCCCCAGAATGTGGGTGTCAGTGAGGAGGCCTGGGCAATCTATGGGGCCTCTGGTAGTAGAACAATATTCATCCCTAGCTTATGAATGGACTTTGGGAGCCCATTCCACATAAAGGGATACTGTATCAGCTTAGACACATGGGTAAGAGCCTAGTCCCTGATCCAAAAGATAGGACAGACTTTGAAGATTCCCATGGAAGGTCTCACCCTCTCTGGGGAGCAGAAAGCGGATGGGATCCGGGGTTAGTGGGGACAGGGGAGGAAGAGAGGGAGAGGGAACTGGGATTAACATGTAAAACAAGCTTGTTTCTAACTTGAATTAAAAAATAGAAAAAAATTCTCAAAATTAAAAGTAAATACATTTTTTAAAAGGTACAATATAAGGAGAAAATTTATTTCAGTGGGACACTGTTTGGTTTCCCTTTTGTTACTCTTATAAATCTTTCTGACCCCAAGCAACTGAGGGGAGGAAAGTAATTATTTGACTTATATTGAAAGACCCGCTCGAAATGCCCCTGAGCCCCCTGCCCCGAAGCTGCCGGGGCCTCCCAAGCCTTCACCCCGGCAGGGCTCGCGCCCCCGGCCCGCCCCGCCTGGCACCGCGCCTCGGGGCTGGGGCCGAGCAACGAGCACCAGATGGGCAGGCCCGAGAACGAGCACCAGGTAGGCTGGGGCCGAGCAACGAGCACCAGGTGGGCCGGCACGAGGGCGAGCACCAGGTGGGCCGGCACGAGAACGAACACCAAGTGAGCCGGCCTGGAGCCCTGCCCTGAGCCCCGCCCGATGAGAAACACTCCGTCCCAAGGTCTCCGCCCCCAAGGTCAGCCATCTGGACGCAGAGGGAGGGGGAATTGAGTCTGTTGTACCAGACACCAGACCTTGAGAATATGCTGATCTGGAATGGCTCTGTGTCTCATTTGAACCATCCAATGGAAATGATTCTGTATTTCGCCTCATTTGAAAGACTCTGTGTTTCACCTCATTTGAATAACTCTGTACTTTGCCTTATTTGAATAACCCTGTATAGCGCCTCATATACATTGACCAATGGGAATAGCTCTGTATAATGCCTCATTAGAATTATCCAATAGAATCCCTGCTCCTAGCTTGCGCCTTTTTCCCTATATAAGGACCCCTTTCCCTTGGCTGGGGCGCTTGGCCTCAGAAAAGCTAAGTCGCCCCGGGTACCCGAGTCTCCAATAAAGCCTCTTGTTTTTACATCCAGTTCGTGGCCTCGCTGATTCCTGGGTGTGAGTCTCCCTCTACAAAAGTACCTCTTTGGGGGTCTTTCAATATGTACTTCCAGGTCACAGGGCATCATTAAGGGAAGTTAGGGGAGAAACTCAAGGAGGGGTTTGAAGCCTAAACTGGGGAGGAACACTTGTTTTCAGGTGCATGCTTTCCTGTCTTCTTATACAGACCAGGACCACCTGCCTAGGGATGGTACTGCCCACAGTGGGCTGAACCCTTTCACAACAATGAACTGTCAAGACAGTCCTCCACACATATACCCACATGCCAAATTGAGTTGGGCAATCCCTCAAATGAGATTCCCTTCTCAGGTGAATCCAAGCTACATCAAGTTAACCATTAAAGCTTATAGCACTACTTCATGAATTCCTAATTATTTTTGCCTCCACCAATACCAGTTTACAATTTTCAAAGTAGTGTTGTCATTGTTTCCTCCAACTCTCCTGATTTTGCACCTCTGAGAATTAAGTCTCTTTTCCAAAGACATTGAAGCTAAAAACTAGGTGACATAATATGAACTTAAAGGATATCATAGCGACAGATCACCCTCACCCCTGATGCTGCATAAAGGCTCAGCAAGTCCATCAGAATACAAAGAAATCATTCAAAGCTCTAATCAGGAAATTAATCATATTGCCACTACTATCTCAAGATGCTTTGAGCTCAATCTAAAACTAATGCCGACTTCCCGTACGGACTCAGAAACTGATTTTGCAACTAGTAACTTTGTGTTCCATTTGTCCTCATAGAAACACACATGTGTAAATGCCTAATACCTTGTATCATCCAACAAAACCATATAGGAACCAACTATTACAGTTTTTTTGGCTAAACCTTAATAAACAAAAGCTGTGCCCAAACAAAAATTGGATGTATTATGTCCAAAAGAGACAATAATTTCTCTTTTTCTGGGAAGAAGAAGGAACACCAAGTGGCAAATACTCTCCTTGGATGAAACTTTAGTCAGTCTCAGCTGAGCCATCTCATCAAGTAGGATGGACTTCGGCCTTCCCTTACTGTCTTTACACAATCTAGTTCAAGCAAGAATCCTGCTAATCAGTGGTTGTCAACCTTCCTAATGTTGCAACCCTTTAATACAGTTCTGAGTTGGGCCAGGGGAGATAGTTTGCCAGGTAAAGGTTCTTGTAGCCATGTCTGGTGACTTGAGCTGAAACTCTGAGACATACATTGGGGAAGGAGAGGGCCAACTCCTGAGAATTGCCCTCTGCTTCATGTGTGTGTGTGTGTGTGTGTGTGCGCGCACACACACACACACACACACACACACACACACACAGAATAAAGTAGAGGAATGGCTCCCTTGCAGAGGCAGAGGGGGGAACTAAATCCATGAGGGAGTTAAGTGATTGATTTTGGCAGCCTGGAATGGGTTTCCCTCCGCTAATTTTGGACTTGTCAGCTTAAAGAAAGGAGGGCTGATTGCGCCACAGCTTTAGGGAAACATGTAACATGTTCAAGACTGACTTTGAATATATCACTAGCCTGGACTTGTCAGCCAGAATAAGAGCCCTGCTGGTGGGATAAAAGGCCCACCAGACCTTTGTCAGGAGGGAAAGGAAGAAGTCAGAGTTTGCCAACTTCAGGACTTATCAGCGCCTGTCTTCCCCATCTCTCTGCCTGTCAAGGATCTGGCTAGCTCCTGTTCCCTCATAGGCAGATCCTACCAATACCCTACTTCCTCACATTAAATCACCATTTGTCCTCCTTGGAGTGGAGTCCAATCTTTCTCCTCAAGCAATAGTTCCTAGTCTGGGCAGTGGTGATGCACATATTTAATCCCAGCACTCAGGAGGCAGAGGCAGGTGGATCTCTGTGAGTTCGAGGCCAGCCTGGTCTACAGAGTGAGTTCCAAGACAGTCTCCAAAGCTACAGAGAAACTCTGTCTCGAAAAAGCAAAAATAACAGCAATATATCTACAATATACCTACAGTGTTCACCCCTTGTTAACATAAGGATGTACTTCTATTTTTTTTAATTTTTTAAAATTAGCAACAAGCTTGCTTCACATGTCAGTCCCAGCTCCCTCTCCTTCCCCTCCCCCCCCACCAACTCCCCTAAGCTCCCACCCCATCCCCCCTGTGCTCGCCAGGGAGGGTGAGGCCCTCCATGGGGGATCCCAAAAGTCTGTCATATCATCCCAGGCAGGACCTAGGCCCTACCCTATGTGTCGAGACTGAGAGAGCATCCTTCCATGTGGAGTGGGCTCTCAAAGTCCATTCGTGTGCCAGGGATAAATACCTATCTACTATCCAAGGTCCCATAGATAGCCAAGGCCTCCTCACTGACAGCCACGTTCAGGGGGTCTGAATCAGTCCCATGCTGGCCTCTCAGCCATCAGTCTGGATTCCCTGAGCTCACCCTTGTTCAGGTCTGCTGTTTCTGTGGGTTTCACCAGCCCAGTCTTGACCCCTTTGCTCAGGATGTACTTACTTCTTAATTCACCGTAGTTTTCCTTCCCCAAACTGTGCTAATAAGTCTCAGTAGCAAGGAGATCCCATTATATTTCCTTTTAACTAGCCTAACAGAAATATGGCCGTTGGCCAAGCATTGGTGGTGCACGCCTTTATCTCGGGAGGCAGAGGCAGGCTGTAGGGGAACCTGCAGCCATGCCTGCTCAGGGGCTGGCTACAGGTCTGCCTCACCACTCCTGCTGATCTCTGTGAGTTCGAGGCCAGCCTGGTCTCCAGAGCGAGTGCCAGGATAAGCTCCAGAGCTACACAGAGAAACTCTGTCTCGAAAAAAAAAATGGCACTTAAAGTCATACTAACTGCAGGCACTGTCTTCTCTGTAAGAGAAGGACCCAAGTCAAGCAACAGGTAAACAGCCTTTTCAGTTACAGAAATACTGTATTGTGGTACTGGGTCTGGACAAGCTTTGGAATGGAGAAATGCAAGGGCCCTTGTTTGAATTGCCAATCATTGAGAACCAGAAAGGAGACCTGAATTAGTGAAACAGTAACCAAGTTAAGGTGACCCCAAGAGATGATCACAGCAAGCAAGTAGAGAGGAGAAAGGGTCAGGAAGATAAGTGCTATGGGGACCCTGAGAAGAAATTCCCTGGGACAGGGAATAGCTAAGGGTTGAAGTCATGTTGGTGTGAGAGGCATTTGTAAGATCATGGTACCGGGCTACATTTCCTTTAAGATACAGGAGATTTCCACACACAAAGGTCTTCGGTTAAATTTATGTGACCTGAGCAAATGTGAGTTCACTGACTCTGGACTGACAACTGGGGAACCTGCATAGAACAGAACTAGGCCCTCTGGGTGACATTTGGGGAGCTTAGGCAATTTGTGGACCAACTAGCACTAGGTCCAGTATTTATCCTTAGTATATGAACTGGCTTTCTGGAGCCAATTCCCTATGGAGGGATACCTTGATCAGCCTAGATACAAGGGGAGGGCCTTGGTCCTTCTTCAATGTGATGTGACAGACTTTGTTGACTCACCATGGGAGGCCTCAACCTCTCTGAGGAGTAAATGGGGTGGGGTGACAGTGGGGGGAGCAGAAGGAGGGAAGAGATAGAGGGAACTGGGATTGGTATGAAAAGTAAAAAAAAAAATAAAAAGAAAAAATATTTATCTGAGGATAAAATGAATTTCAACAGTGAAGAAGGGGACACATGTGACCATACAAGACTGAGAAGACTGGAGGAAATGGCCATTCAAAACTTGGCTGAGAGTGGACCATGAGAGCATAAGCCATCTGTGAACATTCTTAGCGATATGGGATGAATGACAAGCATAAGCACCATTTAATTTGAGCATCCTCCCACAAACTCTTCTCACAAGTCAATGTAGTATGCTGCTTACAATGCATCAAAGAACTAAGAGGGAAGAAAGTGACAGAATGCATGAAAATTGCTTCAAATATCAGGTAATTGTCAAAAGAAATGCCATGTAATACTTGACATGACTCATTTAGGTAGGAGTTGACAATGGATAAAATTAAGAGAAGTCTGAAATAATGTGATATTTTCTTTAAAGAAATACATAATCATAAAGGAAAAATGCCATAAAATCTGCATATGTACCTAAAACACTGACACATTATGGACATGAAGAATATACTGATGAGATAATTCATATTTATGTTTATAAAAGGCTTATTATTATAAAGACTGTTTGTACAAGTCACATTTGATCCATTCAGACTTATGAATAATGCATTTGAATTATTTCAAAATATTAGAAAACATGCAACACTAATGATTTTAATGGTAGTTTAAGCCTACCAAAATAGTTGACCTTACACCAAAATAACAACCCCAAAATCATAGTACAGGGATGACTAAGATAAAATATAAATGAAGGTATCCCTCCCCCTGCAAGTAATTTCAAGTAGTTGGTTTCCTAAGATAGAAGGCACAATTAAAACTGACTTTAGGTACTCATTCTACACAAAGAATATACGACTATATTTGAAAATGGTTTTGGCCTCGGTATTGCTTGGTATTTTTAGTACTGTGATCCCACCCTGTGATCTTTAGGTCAATAAGATAAGGAATGTCTGCTAAGTGGCTGAAAATGCAATTTACATTTTAAAGATATGTCAATGGAAGAGCAAGAACTTTGGGTGGTTTTACCCACAACTCCTTACCAGTAAGTCACCAGTTAAATGCCCTTGGGTACCCTTCCCCAGAGTACTAGGTAAACACAGACACAAAAACAGAAAGAGCAAAGAGGCAGAGAGTAGCTGTCACAGCTGCAATAGTCTTTTGTATACTCTGGTGAACACTGAAGGGATATGTGGGTTAGTTTTTCATCACTGTGTCAAAATACCCAGTGAAAACAACTTAAAAGGAGGAATGATTTATTTTTGGCACATGATTTCTGAGCCTACATTCCAAGTGATTGATGCTTTATTTTTTCTATGCCTGGGGTGAAACATCATGGCACAGAGAGCATGGAATATGATAGACCAGAGCCTCTCATCCCATATCCAGGAATCAGGGAAGGGGGAGAGAAGAAAGATGCCTCACAAACACACACACACACACACACACACACAGAGAGAGAGAGAGAGAGAGAGAGAGAGAGAGAGAGAGCAATTAATTTTCTGCAACTAAGAACCATCTTCCATGATACTGCCTATGTCTAGTCAAATCTTGAATCCAACAATAGATTAATCAACTCATTAGTGCAGAGGCCTCAGGATCTTTTCCTATCTAGAAACACCCCCACAAACATACCCAGAGATGTGCTTTACTGATTAATGTCTTAGGCATCTTTCATTCCAGACAAGTTGACCATCAGGATTAGCTAACTATAGTCTCAGAACTTTTTATGAGAAAGGTGTGTTACATTAGCCATCATT
The DNA here is from genome assembly GCF_003668045.3 of Cricetulus griseus. Classification (NCBI taxonomy): domain Eukaryota; kingdom Metazoa; phylum Chordata; class Mammalia; order Rodentia; family Cricetidae; genus Cricetulus; species Cricetulus griseus. The sequence goes on along the minus strand of NC_048604.1, from coordinate 115,557,304 downwards.
ATTATGTTAATGTCAAGGATGAATTCAATGGTCAGAAAGCAATAAGGAGGCTTAGACAGTATACCGCAAAAATGACCTTAAGCCACCTTCTCCATTTCTGTTTAGGACTATCAGAGCACAAGTTGGGTATGGTAGAGAGTTGGTCTCAGTTGCTGCTGTACAATGAGTCTAGTAAATGGGAATCTTCAATGCTGATTAGCTTTACTGGTCACTCACTCTGTGCTCTTAATAACACAATAATATTTTTCTCTAAACCCCTATGTAAATGCCGTGGAAGAGTATCATCAATAGATGATAAATACAGATAGATAGATAGATAGATAGATAGATAGATAGATAGATAGATAGACATATATCATGATACATATATATGGATGAATGATTAAAAGGAAAACAGAAACTTCAACTGACCCATTGAATGAACTCATCTAATTCTACCACTGATTCACAGAAACCACATAGACTGCCAGCGGGGATAAGAAAAGCCCTCTGCAACCTTCCCTAAAGCTTTATTTCCAAAAATGACCTTGAAAATGTATACAATTGCCTGCAGGAGTTATTTACTTCCCCAGACTCTGGCATTAACTCTTTATTGCAATAACTTAATCATGTTTCCCCCTAGAAAGACTCCTATTATTGTTCTATTGTGGCTTATCAGACCACTTTCTCCAGAGTCACCACACAACTTAATCAAAAGATAGTATAACAAACACTGTAATCATGTATATCTACTAAAGTGTTCACATAAACTTTCCATCTCGTTTTATGTTCCTAGGTTGATTTTATGTAAAATATGACATTCTTGTCTAAGTTATATTATGTATTATACACCCACCTTTCACCCAAAATAATTGCTTGTAATCGTTAGCCATTGATTGAGTCAAGGCCCTTATTCAATTAAGCACTGGTTATATCAACCCCAATCCAATAAAGTACTGATTAGATATACCTCTGTTAGGATCAGCATCAGATTAGATCAGTCTCGGTTTAGAGAGCCCTGAAATGATTAGCCCTAGTAAAATTAGGTACTGTCAATCCCCTTATTAGGTTAGCTAGTGCTTAGATCAAAACCCTGATTTGTAACAGTATTTATCAAATTAACCACTGTTTAGACCAAGCTCTGACTGGATCAATCCTGGATCAGGCTGCCAACTGCCTGAATCAACTCTTGATCAGGACTAAGTGCTGATCAATCTGTGATTTGGATCAATTATTGATTGGATTGGACCCGTTTTTACTCCATTATTCCATTGATTGAAACTGTCAATCATTGGATCAAACCTGAAAATCCATGATTCCAAGAAACAATAAAGATAATTGGGCCACAAAAATTTGGTTTCAAGAGTTACCAACTGATTCCTTATCTAAATCCAGACTACAGAAATGTTTTATTGTCCTGCCCGTTCATTACGTTTAGATTATATGACACTTTTAAATGAGGAAATTCCCCATAAAATAATCTGCTTCCTCTTTCAAAAAAATCTGAAGATCACCAATGTTGATCTCAATCTGCTTAGCAATATTTCACCTACTTTTTGAACAAACACCCAGATTATTGTATTTGATACCTTGTGGTATTGTACGCTTGCTGTACCTTCAGAATCATTGGATTCATAACCTATTATAAATATGATTTAGGATATAAAAATTTGGCAGTGTCACACCTTCTTACCTTATACACAGATGCCTAGTACTTAGGGAATTTTCACTGGGAATTCAGACCTCTCTGACTTTATCAAATGCCTTAAAGTATATGACTTGTGGAACTCAGACAGTTCACCTTTGATGACAGCATACAGCACATAAGACACTTTAACAGATTCTATTTCCTGTTATACACTTAGCAATACTATTCTTGACTAAAGTCAAGTCGTGCAACCTCCTAAAAAATTCAACACTGGCATCAGCACAGAAAGGGAGAGCTGATGAATATATGTAGAAGAAAATCATGACAAGAAGCTAATCTTAAGAAATAAGCTTGTGGCCTTTCCGCCGACTAATCACAACGAGATCTCCCCAGGCTTGTGCCTGCTTGGAGTAGACACGCCCAGGCAGGGAGGAGCTCCCTGAATCTGGGTACAGGCTACTCTTCCTTCCCTTTCCACCCACCGATCCCCAACGAGGTGAGTGATCCACTGCTCTTATCCAACTCCCTTCCAAAGTCCCATCCACTCCAATCTCCCCGGGCCTGTTCCTGCTTGGGGTAGACCTGCCCAGGCAGTGAGGAACCCCCAGAGCCTGGAAACACCACACTCTTACTTCCTGTCTCGCCCACACACACCTGACCCCTATGGAGGCCTAACTCCTTCAGAGTGAGGAGACTACCAGGAGAGGCAAGATCATCCAGAGCTGCGGACATTAAATTCATGGCCCACCCACACTACTGGGTAATAAGAGGAGATAGAGAGACCCCACCTGCACTCACTGGAAAAAGATATGGGAAGAAGACAGAATAAGAACTCGCTCAACAACAGAAAGACCAATATGACACCACCAGAATCTAGGGACTCCACTCCAGCAAGATCTGAAAAGCCCAACACAGTGCATGAAGAAGAGATGGACCTCAAAAATTATCTCAGCAAGATGATAGAGACCTTCAAAGAGGAAACAAGAAAATCCCTTAAAGAAATAGAAGAAAAAGCAAGCAAAAAATTACAGGAAATAGAGGAAAAGACAAACCAAAAAATTCAAGAAATAAACAAATCTCTTAAAGAATCTAAAGAAACCCAAGAAAAACAACCAAACAAATGAAGGAAGCTCTTGAAACAGTTCAAAGCATGAAAGCTGAATTAGACACAATAAAGAAAACACAGAATGAAGCGATGCTGGAAATAGAAAGACTGGATCAGGAACTAAAGACGTGAGTATAACTAATAGAATCCAAGAGACAGAAGAGAGAATCTCAGCTATTGAAGACTAGCTAGAGGATATACATTCATCAACCAAAGAAAACCTCAAGCCCAACAAATCCCTAACACAAAATATCCAGGAAATATGGGACACCGTGAAAAGACCAAACCTAAGAATAATAGGTATAGAAGAAGGTGAAGAAACACTGCTCAAAGGTATGAAAACATATTCAACAAAATCATAGAAGCAAACTTCCCCAACCTACAAAAGGATATGCCTATGAAAGTACAAGAAGCTTACAGGATACCAAACAGACTGGACCACAAAAAGAAGTCCCCCTGACACATAATAATCAAAACTCCAAATCTACAGAATAAAGAGAAAATATCAAGAACTGCAAAGGAATAAGGCCAAGGAACATATAAAGGCAAACCAATTAGAATCACACCCAACTTCTCAATGGAAACTCTGAAAGCCAGAAGGTCTTGGATAGATATCCTACAAGCACTAAGGGAGCATGGATGTCAACCCAGTCTACTGTACCCAGCAAAACTTTCAATCACTATAGATGGAGAAAACAAGATATACCATGACAAAAACAGTTTTAAACAATACATATCCACAAATCCAGCACTACAGAAGGTTCTGGAAGGAAAACTCCAACCCAACGAACATAACTACACACACAAAAAAAAAACACAGGCAATAGATAATCTAATTTTACCATACACAAAAAGAAGCAAGAGGGTGAAATCCATACACAATGACACAACCAACAATAAATCCAAAACAAACAAGAACCAAGGAACAATGGACATTAATATCCCTAAATATCAATGGTCTTAACTTACCCATAAAAAGATATAGGCTAACAGAATGGATATGAAGACAGAATCCATCCTTCTGCTGTTTACAAGAAACACACCTCAACTTCAAAGACAGGCAATACCTCAGAGTAAAAGGATGGGAAAAGATTTTCCAATCAAATGGGCTCAAGAAACAAGCTGGTGTAGCAATCCTAATATCTAACAAATTGGACTTTAAACTAAAAGCAATCAAAAGAGATGAAGAAGGGCATTTCATACTCATCACAGGAAAAGTCTATCAAGATGAAGTCTCAATCCTGAACATCTATGCCCCAAATGCGAAGGCACCCACATTTGTGAAAGAAACATCACTAAAGCTCAAACCACACATAAAACCACACACACTTATAGTAGGAGACTTCAACACCCCCCCCTTTACACCACTAGACAGGAACACCAGACAGAAACTTAACAAAGAAACAAAGGATCTGAAAGAAGTTATGACCCAACTGGGTTTAACAGATATCTATAGAACTTTCCATCCGAACTTAAAAGAATATACCTTCTTCTCAGCACCACATGGCACCCTCTCTAAAATTGACCACATAGTAGGCAACAAAGCAAACCTCCATAGTTACAAAAGAAGTGAAATAACCCCCTGTATCTTATCAGATCACCATGCATTAAAGCTAGAATTCAGCAACAATACGAATGGCAGAAAACCTGCAAACGCTTAGAAAATGAATAACACCCAATTGCACCATTCCTGGGTTGAGGAAGAAATAAAAAAAAAAACAAATTAAAGACTTCCTAGAATCTAATGAGAATGCAGACACAACATACCCAAACTTATGGGAAACTCTGAAAGCAGTGCTAAGAGGGAAGTTCATAGCACTAAGGGCCCACATGAAGAAACTGGAGAAAAGTCACATTAGAGACTTGACAGAACAACTGAAAGCATTAGAGCAAAAAGAAGCAAACTTACCAAGGAGGAGTAGACGCCAGGAAATAATCAACCTGAGAGCCGAAATCAATAAAGTAGAAACTAGGAAAACATTACATAGAATCAATGAAACAAAGAGTTGGTTCTTTGAGAAGATCAACAAGATAGACAAAACTCTATCCAAACTAACCAAAAGGCAGAGAGAGAGAGCATGCTAATTAACGAAATCAGAAAAGAAAAGGGGGATATAACAACTGACACTGAGGAAATCCAGAGAATCTTCAGGTCATACTTTGAAAACCTGTACTCCACAAAATTCGAAAATCTAATGGAAATGGACAGTTTTCTGAATAAATATCACTTACCAAAATTAAATCAAGATCAGATAAACAGTTTAAATCGACCCATAACCCCTAATGAAATAGAAGCAGTCATCAAAAGCCTCCCAACCAACAAAAGCCCAGGGCCAGATGGCTGCACTGCAGAATTCTACCAGAAATTCAAACAAGAGCTGATTCCAGTACTCCTCAAACTGTTCTGCACAATAGAAGCAGATGGGATATTGCCAAACTCTTTCTATGAGGCTACAATCACTTTGATACCCAAGACACATAAAGATAAGACTAGGAAAGAGAACTACAGACCAATATCCCTCATGAACATTGATGCTAAAATACTCAATAAAATATTGGCAAATCGAATCCAAGAACATATAAGAAAACTCATCCACCATGATCAAGTAGGCTTCATCCCAGGGATGCAAGCATGGTTCAACATACGAAAATCCATCAATGTAATCCACCATATAAACAAACTGAAAAAGAAAAACCACATGATCATCTCACTAGATGCTGAAAAAGCCTTTGACAAAATCCAACATCCCTTCATGATAAAGATCTTGGAGAGAACAGGAATAACAGGAACATATCTAAACATGATAAACGCAATATACACCAAACCAATAGCCAACATCAAACTAAATGGAGAGAAACTCGAAACGTTTCCTCTAAAATCAGGAACAAGACAAGGCTGTCTACTCTCTCCATACCTCTTCAATATTGTACTTGAGGTACTAGCTAGAGCAATAAGACAAGAAAAGGGGATCAAACGGATACAAATTGGAAAGGAAGAAGTCAAACTTTCATTATTTGCAGATGACATGATAGTCTACATAAGTGACCCGAAAAACTCTATCAGGAAACTCCTAAGGCTGATAAACACCTTCAGGAAGGTAGCAGGATACAAAATTAACTCAAAAAAATCTGTAGCCCTACTGTATATAGATGATAAACCCAATGAGAAAGAAATCAGGGAAACATCACCTTTCACAATATCCACAAGCAACATAAAATATCTTGGGGTAACACTAACCAAAAAATTGAAAGACCTGTACAATAAGAACTTTGAGACTTTAAAGAAAGAAATTAAAGAAGATACCAGAAAATGGAAAGATCTACCATGCTCTTGGATAGGTAGAATTAACATAGTAAAAATGGCAATCCTGCCAAAAGCAATCTACAGATTCAACGCAATCCCCATCAAAATCCCAACACAGTTTTTCACAAACATTGAAAGAACAATACTCAGCTTTATATGGAAAAATAAAAAACCCAGGATAGTCAAAACAACTCTTTACAATAAAAGATCTTCTGGAGGCATCACCATCCCTGACTTCAAGCTCTACTATAGAGCCATAGTTCTGAAAACAGCTTGGTATTGGCACAAGAATATACAGATAGACCAATGGAATCGAATTGAAGACCCAGATATTAACCACCCACCTATGAACACCTTATTTTTGACAAAGGTGCCAAATCTATACAATGGAAAAAAGATAGCATCTTCAACAAATGGTGCTGGCACAATTGGATTTGGACATGCAGAAGATTGCAGATTGATCCATATCTGTCACATGCACAAAACTTAAGTGCAAATGGATCAAAGATCTCTCCATAAGTCCAGCCACAGTGAATCTGCTAGAAGAGAAACTGGGAATTACCCTTGACAAATTGGCACAGGAGACCGATTCCTGAACATCATGCCAGGAGCACAGACACTGAGGTCTGCAATCAATAAATGGGACCTCCTGAAACTGAGAAGCTTCTGTAAGGCAAAGGACACAGCCAGTAAGACGAAATGACCACCCACAGAATGGGAAAAGATCTTCACCAACCCCACATCTGACAGAGGACTGATTTCCAAAATATACAAGGAGCTCAAGAAGCTAGCCACCAAAACACCAAACAATGAAATTAAAAAGAAGGGTGCAGAACTAAATAGAGAATTCTCAACAGAGGAATCTGAAATGGCTGAAAGACACTTAAGAAAGTGCTCAAAATCCTTGGCCATCAGAGAAATGCAACTCAAAACAACTCTGAGATACCACCTCACACCTGTCAGAATGGCTAAAATCAAAAATACCAATGACAACCTATGCTGGAGAGGATGCGGAGAAGAAGGAACACTCCTCCATTGCTGGTGGGAGTGTGAACTTGTAAGACCATTCTGGAAATCAGTATGGCGGTTGCTCAGAAAAATGGGAATCAATCTACCTCAAGATCCAGCCATTCCTCTCTTGGGTATATACCCAAATACTGCATGTTCATACAACAAAGACATATGTTCAACCATATTCATAGCAGCATTGTTTGTAATATCCAGAACCTGGAAGCAACCTAGATGCCCCTCAACTGAAGAATGGACAGAGAAAATGTGGTACATTTATACAATGGAGTACTACTAGCAGAAAAAAAGCAATGGAATCTTGAAATTGGCAGGCAAATGGATGGAACTAGAAGAAACCATCCCGAGTGAGGTAACCCATTCACAAAAAGACAAACATGGTATGTACTCACTCATATATGAATTTTAGACATAGAGCAAAGGATTACCAGCCTATAATCCTCTTCACCAAAGAAACTAGGAATCATGAAGGACTCTAAGGGATAAATAGAACCCAGGAATGGGAAGTGGCATAAACTCCCGAGCTAATTGGGAGCATGAGGGTAGGGGAGAGGGTGCTGCTACAATAAGAGCACGAGAAGAGGAGTAGAGGAGAGGAAATGGAGGAGCAGAGATATTGAGTAGGGGGAAGAATATAGGAGAGAGAGCAGGATGAGAGATACCATACTAGAGGGAGCCACTATATGTCTGAGAAGAGATCTGGAACCAGGGAGATCTCCAGAGACCTACAAGGATGACACGATCTGACAATCCAGGCAATGGAAGAGAGGATAACCTAAAAGCCCTTCCCCTAAAATGAGATTGATGACTACTCTTTATGCTGTCCTAGAGCCCTCATCCAGTGGCTGATGGAAGCAGAGGCAGATATCCACAGATATACACTGAGCTGAAATCGGGAATTTACTTGAAGAGAGGGAGGAATGAAGATGGAAGGGGTCTGTACCAGGTTGGAGAAACCCACAGAAACAGTTGGCCTGAACAAGGGAAAGCATATGGACCCCAGACGCTATCTGAGAGGCTAGTACAAGACTGATCCAGACCCCTGAACATGGATGTCAATAAGGAGGCCTCTGCACTCCAGGGAGCCTCTGGTAGTGGACTAGCATTTTTCCCTGGTGTAAAAAGGGACTTTGAGAGCCCATCCCATGTGAAGGGATACACTCTGGCTCTAGACACATGGGGAAGGGCCTACGCCCAGCACAGGAAGATTTGGTGGACTTTGCAGAGCCCCTGTTGAGGGCCCTACCCTGCTTGGGGAGTGGTGGGTGGATGGGGTGATGGGTAGGTTGGAGGTGAGGGAGGAGGGATGGGGGTGAAGGGAGGGAGATTCAGAAGAGACTTACATGCTGCTATGAACATAGTTGAGCAGATGTCCTTGTTATATGAATGTGCTTCTTTTGGGTATATGCCTAAAGATGGAATTGCTGGATCTTGTGGTAGACTAATTCCCATTTTTTTGAGGAGTCACCATACTGATTTCCAAAGTGGCTGTACAAGTTGGCACTCCCACCAGCAATGGAGGAGTGTTCCTCTTTCTCCACATCCTCTCCAGCATAAACTGTCATTGGTGGTTTGATTTTAGCCATTCTGACAGGAGTAGGATGGTATCTCAGAGTTGTTTTGATTTGCATTTCCCTGATGGCTACAGATGCTGAGCAATTTCTTAAATGCCTTTTGGCCATTTGAGATTCCTTTGTTGAGAATGCTCTATTTAGATCTGTACACCATTTTTTAGTTGGATTGTTTGGTGTTATGGTGAATCCTATCTCAAAATTTTTTAAAGAAGAAAATAATATCTCATTTCTTCCAGACCATTTCCACCATTCTAATACTCCCAGTGGCTGCCTTTACCGTTGGCTCTTTCAAACTGTTTATTCCTCCTTCTCAATGGAATTTCTCTCGAATATCCTTGGTAGTTTTCCTGAGTACAAAAACATCTTTAAATCTGAAGTTTTCACCCATCAGAGGGTTTTTAGAGTGCCAGAAACCAGTTTCAGTTTGGGAGAGCTGGAGGGTTTAATAGCTCCTCTTCCGTCCATTTTTTCCCAATCCCTCCATTTTCTGGATTTTGCCACCATTCTCCCAGCCCCTCTGGGGACAACCTGTAATATAATCATCTCCCTGCTCCTTTCCTGGGATTCAGCTCTCAGTGCTTCATGTCTGCCCTTGTACATATTAAACACTCTTTGGGATCAATGTTTGAAGTTTTTAATCCCTGAACAACTTTTACAAGTAGAAAAACACTACAAACTTTGGTTTTACGTTTTCATGTAATATATGTATATATTCATACAGAGCATAAATGTACATCACATATATTATACACAGTGATGGGTTTCATTATAACATTTTCATCCACATTATGATGTATTTTGCTCATACTGCCTTTCTTGTTTGACTGTCACTTGGGCTGATTCCCTGTCCTCCCAGCTAGTCCCATTTCTACTTTAATGTATTCTTTTTCTGTGCTTTGGTGAACTTATGCTGAAAGAAGCTTAAGTGAGAGCTTATTTACAGGAGCATAGGCACCTTACTGGTGGCTATACTGTTTGAAACAAAAAGTCCCTCCACCAGCAACCATTAACTGCCTATAGCTCCTCAGGGAAGGGAGGGCTCTTTGCTCTTTAACTACAGTTAGCAACCTACCAATCCCCAGGAAGGGGTGAGGCTTCATGAGCTCCCCCTCCCATGGCAGAGTATTGATAGCTCTATCTTGTACAAACAATCACAGGTACAGTCAGCAAATGTTTGAGCACCCAGAACAAGCTAAGCACCTTTATAGGTATTCTGAGCAAAATACAATAGCAAGCAGAACAGGATATTCACCTTTGTAGAAAGTAAATTTAGTAGGTAAAACAGTTAATACACAAATATATAACATAATACCAGATAGTTATAGATTAGAGATACAGTCTTTTACAAAATTGTCAGGGAACACTTTTTAGAAGAAAATTCCCAAATAACATGCTTCACAAGTAGCCAATGTTCAACAATCCAACTTTTAGCTCAAATTTAGTGAACCTCAGCTTCTCTTATTGTCACTATATTTGAGAACAGTAAATCTCTCTTCCACTTTACAAAATGTAAAAGATTAAAATCAATGCCAAATTTGTGCAGTTGAAATCACAATCATAATCTAAGTCTCTTGTTAGAGTTAGCATGATGAACTTCCTTCAATATTACAAATACATCAACTATGAAGTCTACACACACAGTATTATAAAAAAAAAACTGTCTCTAAATTTCATTTGAAGTCTATTTTTAAAACATTGGTTAGATAGACCAATTTGCACTGCACCCTAGTCATGCCTTTTGCCAATTTACTGCAATTTTTCCCATCAAGAGATACATACTCCATTTGTGTCTGAGTTCAGGTACAATCTTTAAACACTGAAATAGTTACAAAGATCAAGCAGATAGAGGTTTGAAAAAATCCTTCATTTCTTGCATTTCTGTCACTGCCATGAAACCCTGTCTGCTCTAACCTGCTGGGGGTGTGTCACTAAGATCTTGTGATTGTCACAACATTACAGCAGTGATAAATACAATTATCTGTATGTTCCATGGTAGAGAATATATTTACCAGCAAAAACTAAAAATGTCTTAATTTTAAAAGAGTTGAGTCTCTACAAAAGTAGCTGAAGAAGGAAAAATGAACTCCCCTAATGTAAAAGTCTACAAAAGTCAAAATGCTGGTTAGCAATTCCACAAAAAATTTCTGGGGCCTAGGCTCCATCTATCTTGCTGTTCTGCCACAGTTTCTCTGCCATGAAAATTATTGTCACCACATCTGAAATCCAACCATGGAGAAGAGAGGCAGGCTGGAGGAATATAGATTTTCCTTCCTTCAAAAATAGCTTTCTCAGAGACAGGTGTGGTGGTAAAGGCCTATAATTCTAACACCCCAGAGGCTGAGGCAGGAGGAGCATGATTTCAATGCCAGCCAGGTTATAGTCCTTTGCTTAAATTGCATTCATATGTCAAACTCAATTATAAAGAAACATGGGAATGCAATCTTCATTCTGAGCATCCATTTGCTCAGAACACCATGAAAAAGGGGGAAAGTGACATTTCATTGTAACTAGCCATCTTCATCTCACAACCATAATGGCTGAGTAAATAGGATTAGTAAATCATTAAACTGTTGTTTTCCTCTCGGAGCATAGACAAGGTTGTCCGGATACTGGACCTAACAGAGGAAAGGCCCAATAGATGGCTTTAGTCACTTCATCCTCACCATGGATACGGAGATTCTCGGACAGTGTTCTGAGGGCTATCAGACTGTGGCGCTTTCAGCTTTGGCCGGAAAGTAATTTGTCTGTTTGGCTTAACTAAAAATTTCCCTGAATTCCTACTACTCTTTCGTTTGCCTTCTTCAATTAATCTCTTGGCTACCTGATTGACTTCAGAATCCTTGTCACTTTTTAAAATGTTACTCTTACAAGAGTCACGATCAAATCAATTATAGTTTTTATTTCTCTCAATTATAGCCCTAAAGTCATTTTAAATAACAACATGTGAAGGTGGTCTGTACACACAACTCTATGTTTGAAGCGTTCTCAGATCCTGTTTTTAAGACTTATTTTTACCTTAGATAGATAGGTGTTATGCTTGTGTGCTGTGGAGTGGAGAAGTGGGTGTTGGACCTCTGGGACTGGAGTTATGGACAATTGTGAGTGTTGGGAATTGAATCTGGGTTCTCTCAAAGATCAGCCATAGACCACTTCTGCCATCTTTTGCCTGCTCCTTGGGTCTATTCTCCTTTATAAGTTTTCCACGGTCTCAGCAATATTTGATCTTGTTCATTGGCCCATTTTTCACTAAAGCAGGATAAACACTAGTGATTTACACAAAGGGCAAAACTATGATTTTTACAAATGTTACTGAAACCTTGTGGTAAGCAAGCAGATGATTTCGTGAGTATAGAAATCTGAAAGCTGTTCTAGAGCCCATTAGTTACAACCATTCTCAGGGATCTCATACTGACTGCACAAGACTTCCGCTTGCTGCTCAGAAGAAAAGCCACTTTCTCTTCAGATAAAATGCCTCTGTCTGGTGCTCTGACCCATACATCACTAGCCCTATAAATTTCTCCTTTCAAAGAAAGCAAAATATACAAAAGCCCAATAACTCACCAAAATCCTTCAGAGATACAGTTCCAAACAGGATATTTTTTTAAAGATAACATTGGATATTTTTACATATAACTGGATCTAGGCTTCATCTCAATGTAACCAAGCCATGGATTAGAGTGGTGTTTCTCTCATGTACACCAAAGCCCCTATCTGGCCCCATGATAAATTCTATCTTTAACTTGGAAATTATACACATGAACCACAGATATATTTTAGAATAGCAGTTTCTGGTCCTATTCAATGTATTATAAAGCCTATATAACTGGGAAACAAACTTTTGTCATGTTAATTTATCACTTAAAATCTACCTTCTGGGGCCAAGGATCAGTGGTTACAGGCACCAGCTACCAAACTCATTACCTTAATTCAATCCCTAAGATCCAAATACCAGAAAGAGAAAGCCGACTCCTACAAGTTATCCTCAACACTCTCATTGTGGCATACATGCATGTGTACACACACACACACACACACAAATAAAATGCTAAAATTTTCTAACTTCTAAGTTAGAGATGATGACAAAAATGGAAATTTAATGATAAAAGAGAAAATAATTGTGCTAGTAATCAGAGATGAGCTATACAAAAAAAATAAATTTCATTTTGTGCCAGTTAGAACATGAAATTAAAAGGGTAGCTTGAAGCTTTGCATGGAAACTGCCGTCTATAAGCCCCAAACTTGGGAGGCAAAAGCAGACATATCATAAACTTGAAGCCAGCACCCTTTCTAAACAATTTCTAAAAGATAAACATGAACACTCAATACATGAGTAGTGGATGCACTAATTACTCTAGTTTGATCACTGAAGACTGTAGAAATGCATTGAAAGATCATTTTAAACCCAAGCATATATACAAATATATTCTAATTAAGACAAAAATTTTAGTGCAACCTGAGTGTTTGGCTAGTTTGTGTATTCTGGTGAGTAAAAATACACCCTAGATTGTACATCCCAATTTATGTCTCTTATACTGATATAGTTATTAACAGCAACTCTCTTCATTCTCATTTGTCTTAAGATCACCTTACACTAAACCATCCATTCAGCCAGAGATCCTGGAACAAAGATCACCAAAAGTAAGATACCAACTGGAACTAAGCCCAGTAAGCTCAGTGGTAGAGTGTTTTCCTGGAATGTGCTAAGGCTGTAGGTTCAATCCCAAAGCATGGGAAGAAAACAGCATAGTGCCATGACTGTAGATTTGTTGATGAGTCACCCAAATGTGTAAGAGTCCATTGGATGTTTGAGTAATTGAATAGCATAATTGCTTTTTAAGTTGATTTAAACATATATTTTAAACTGTTGTGATATGTAGACATACTCATGTGGATTCTATAAAGAGCCGAAATGAATAAATTGTATCAGAGTCTACTCCTTACTTCAAATCATGCCACTTTTCAACTGGTGTTTTGGAACATGGTTCTCCAGGAAAAACATGGCTGTTGCCCACTTGAGCTGCAACCAGCTGTGATTACTGACAGATGACCTGCATATCATTTGAGGAAAGAGGCCCTACCTGTCCCTACAGATTTATATACAGTAAGCAGTTGCTGTGAGAGTCTTTCTTCAGTGGTGTAGCCACTTACACGTTGCCCATGGTTCTGTAAGTAATCTTAATTAAACTCAATGGCTTATCAAGCTGCACTTGAGGAGAACTGTGTCTCTGCTTCTATTATCAGTGCCTTATATGGGATGTGTAGATATTTGCTCACATCTCAGAAAAAATTCACACCATTATCAGTAAATAAGATTTGACAGAGGCATCCTACATGCAGAATATTTTGCTCTTTCTGAGTTCATGAGAACATTTTCCCCAAGAAGTGGATGATCTACATCTTGAAGTTGTATCAGACACTGGCACCTACTGGTAAAAATGTGACAGAGCAGCTACTACAGGAAAACCACCTAGTCAGAGGGAAAAGAAAGGAAGATTGAGTAGTTAAAAATGTGAAGTCACTAGTACCCATAACAAGAAGAATTAACAAGAAAAGATGATAAGTTTCAGGGGTGCTGAGTTCTTCTCAAGACTGGCCAACAATACACAAGTAAAATTAAAAATATATAAAATTGTTAGAATTATGTCTGTAACAGGCATGGCACAATTGTCAAACCTCATTATTTACCAGACCAGTGATTGCCAATCCCATAGTCGAAACTGTTTGGTGTTATTACAAAAGGAAATAGAAAAGAAAAAAAGCAATGTTTAATGAAAATTAATTTTAATTTCTATTATTCGTTAAACAAATGTTTAAAGAGTAGGTCTTGTAAGTTTATAAGGACACAGAGAACTTTCTGCCATGTCTCTATATTTATGTCAACTCTTCCTCCAGGAGATTATATAAGGTTTTGAAAGTAAGATTTGTGTCCAAAATAACTTTGATATTTTTATGGAGTGTTTGACCTTTGACAAGAACCCATTAAACATATATCCGAATATTTGAATGAATGAACAAATGAATAAAACCTAGAATTTTTTAATTAACTTGTTAAATATTACCAGGCCTCTCTTTTCAGTTCATCCTATTTACAGATTCAATAATTACATTCATCTCTTGTTTACCATTAGCTCTGGAGATTCAAAACAATGCTGGGTTTGAACCTGGAGTCTGCTTTTTGTTTTGCTTGGTGAGACAGGCACTTGCTATGTAGCATAGTCCAGCCTCAAACTAATGACCTTCCAGCCTCAAGCCTCCTAAATGCTGAGATTAAAAGTATTCATCACCACATGGGTACCTGTAGATATCTTTACATGTAGCTGTCTCTTTATCTCACAGAGATACTAGCTGGAGAGACTTTGCAGGCAAACAGGTGAAAGATAAACTACATGCTCTTGACTGAAGTGGTGGCAAAACCATGATCAGATGTTCTTATGAGGAGCAGTTGACTGCATAGAGTGATATATAATAATGTCTGTTAGTCACAGCAACCATCTGGTGGTTCTTATAATGAGAATGCAGGGCTTCTCCCTCTCTCATGGGAAAGAGGGAAGACTTGGAGATGTGAAAAGTATGACTCCTACAGGTGGGGATAAGGAAAGCCTTCATAATTTGGTTTCAAGGCAAGAGGCAAGGAATGAAGGTGGTAGGGCAGCCTACACAAGGACGAAGAGATTGGAGCACACTCATCTGACAAACTCCCTTTCTGGGGTGTTATTCCTCACTGTTATCCACAATCCTAAAACCAAACAGATCTGTCGAGGGGTTTTGAGAAACCAGCCCTAGTCCACAGTTTGGGAACAAAATAGGTCAGGCACATTCAGTCATAACAGGAAGAATCAGTTACTAGGGAGCTGAAGTGACAAAGAAAAGCAGTTATGTGATCAGCTAAGTAAGGGAACAGGAGACAGTCACAATGAAATTGTGCACACAGCAAAGCAAACAAATAAACAGAACTCCTTGGACATAATGCAGGGAGAAATGAGCTCCTAGCAGTCACACATAATCATGCCCCTGGCTTGTGAGAGGGAGAGATCATACATCCCTTCAACCCATCTCTGAAAGCCAAAGAACTAGACAAAGAATGATTGCTCTGGAGAGGTCTCTTTGATTCCAAGGATAACAAAGGACCTCACCAGAAGGCCATGTAAGAACTGTATATACATGTGCTATATCCTTTCCAGTCTCAACTCATAGCACCAAAGGAAAAGGAAATTCGAATTTAAATTCTCCCTAAAATGCATTCTCATTTCATTTGGATTAATATTTATCGTATTACTTCCACTCAACCCTTTAAAATGGATCATGAGCTCTAAGTCCTAGAATTTTTCTATTATGACCACATTGCAATCTTATTCTCTGATAATTGAATCCTATTACTAGAGTTTTATGATTCTCTATCTTGAAGGTTTTTCATCCAATATCATTTTCAAAGGAGGAAAAGTGATATTTTCTCCAACATCCTTGACGTTCATCTACTTACTCCTCATGCTGAACCCACCACAAGAAATACTCCAAAAGAAAGAGCACATGCCTAAAATTTCTGGACAGCATTGGAAATGTAATTTTTGTTCTTTGAGATGAATATGAGCTAGAAGAGTTGGCTGAGGTGTTTCAAAGTGGAGGCCTCAGTTATGAGACTATAAAAGGCAAAAGAAGGCAGTTGTCCCCCGCAATGAGTAACAAATGAATGACAGGAAACAAGCAATGGCCATAAAATAACTTAAATCCTAAATTTCTAGCACTTCATTGTTAGTGTGACTCACTCCTTTCTCTTCAACTCAGTATTCCATTTGCTAAAAAAACAAAGATACACTGACATCTTTCCTTTCATATTTACCACCATGTCTGTTTAATTTCATATAATACAGGCACATGGCTTTCTAATAGATGTAAAAGGTAGTTACATTGTGTTTTGTTATGAAGAAGACCAGAGGTCAAGAGAAACATGATATAGAAATGATAGCAAACACATAGCATTTACAAGTGCTGGGTTGAAGAAGCAATGTAACATACACATCATTACACCTGGTAAAGAGCAATGGCATTGTGCTTTACTTGGTGTGAAGTCAGTCTGGCTCTTTGTGTCATTAGGTAAGAAGTGATGATCTTAAATGACATAGGTGGTACTGAAATAATTTATTTTGTGGCCTTAGTCTCATATTAGAATTAATTCCCATCCATTTTCTAGCAAGGGGATGTTCTACGAGTCTTGGTAATACAAGAATAATTGAAGAGGTTTCAGGATTCATAACAGCTTCAATTCATTTAAACTTTCTGATCCACCCAGGAACCAGAGACCCACTGAGCCATAGGAAAGGCAGGTGTGGCATAGAGGCTAACAGGACAGAGTTAGAATGCCTTAGTGTAAAGCCTGGCTCCTCCGCTTCATATTGTTAGGTTACTTATCATCGCCATGTCTCAGTTTATCTCAAATGAAGCATGATAATTGTAGCTACCTCTTAAATGTAGTTGATGGGATTAAATGAGAAAATCATTCAAGCCCCCAGATCAAAGCTCTTGCAGCATCCAGCAAACACCTCACACAGAAAATAACAAAAATTAGTGGCTTCCAAAAAACCCTGGTTAGCCAAGAAGATTATTGATCCATGTTCAGACTTATCATCAGTTCACAATGATGTTAAAACCAAATGACTAAATGCACAAAGCCATATGGGCCAAGTAGCAAGCATGTGGGCAATATCAGACTCTTTTGATCATCCAAGCAAATGTTCCAGTCACATTGTAACTGTTAGGAATTTTGATAGACCATATATATGTTCGTGATGTTACACACATTTCAGTAGGTTTCCTCCCACTCTTAGTAGTAACCAGTCAAAGGTTCCAACATTGGCTATACAGACAAATACCAATTTCACCAAAACTTACTAAAAAATCATTCTTTAAAATACTGCAGAAATTAAATTTTCTCATTTTTGTTTATTTGTTATATCTAATTTTTTAATATAAGAAGAAGCATGGTTTGCCTTTTAAATTAAAACTCAAAAAAGTCATGGAAATGTTTCATTGAACAAATATTTAACTGGAACAAGATCTTCAGGGGAAAAAAAGCAGAACAAATAAAAGTTCCACGTGGCCAATTTCTAAAATGGTGCTTTACAAATAAATGCACCTACAGCCAAAGGTTTCTCATTTAATAAAAATACCTCTATCAGTTGTTGCCATGTGCTCCATACCCAGCAATGCAGACAACTGTTATAGCTTGTGGGAATACAGTTGAAGATCAGAGATGAGTTTACAAGTGATTGGCTCAATAGTGTCACCTATAAGGTATTTAGTTATTATGGTCATATAAATTGACATATGCATATAGGATATGAGACAATATTGGACTTGGTTTCTTTGCCTTCTTACCTCAAAAAAGCAAGCAATACACCTTTCTTAATCTTTTGCTGTAGCTTTTCACTCATGTGCAGACAATGTAGAATGAAATGAGGTCAAAGTCCTTGTTTACAGTGCCCAATCTATTGAAAGTAAAATGCTGTTTAACGTGAATTTATTCACAAGCTACTTATTCAGCCAGAAACAAAAGAGGGAAAGGCAAGTTCTTAGCTCGATTATGAAGATTAGAACCAAAATGTTGTTTCTGGAACTAAGACTGGAATAGCAATTCTGGTCCAAAGCATTCCCAGGGCTCTGGTCTTCCACTGATTTTCCAAGTTAAGAAACTATTAACAGTTTGACCAACCCTATGCAGATATAGAAAATCCAAAGGGGATCTACATCTCCATGGCAGATATTAGAGAATGACTCACTCACACATTCTTCAATCTCTTTCTCTATAGAAAGCCCTCTTGTACTTCAGAGAATAGAAAGTTAAAAATAGAAGAAAACAAAACAAATTTCCCCTATGTTTTCCCAACTCCATTGCAGCTGGAGTTATTTATACATGTGATTTAAGCTATACAAGTCACAAACACCCATAGTATGAATGGCATATGGAAATCACTGATTTTTCCAAGCACTGAGTTGGAGGCAATGCTGCTTTCTTTGTGGAACACCAAGTGAAGATACTAGTATGTATTTCTAGTATCACAATAAGGTAAGAGAAGTGAAGTTTATCCTAAAATCCAACCTGTTGTTTGATTGGTAGTGTTGCCAGCAGGTAAACATTAAAAAGAGTCCGAGATCTTTAAAATGCCAGAGCCAGTTATTCATTGTCACCTCAATGATGTGGAACAATCCACCAAAATGCAGTGATATAAAAAAATAAGTATTTATTTAGCTCCTGCACTTTGCAAGGTTCAGATGGCCTAAGTCTGACTTATTTTGGTTGGATTGCTCATGTGTCTGTGGTCAGCTGCAACTCAGATTACCCTTGTCTGGGTGTCAGATAGCTGTGAATCAACCTTGGATGGTTTCATATACAAAATGCCATCATTTAGCTGTGAAGCACATGTCTCTCATCCACCAGCAGTCTGGGATTGTCCGGTTTTCTTGGAGATAATGCTGCAGGATAATGAATATAGAAGGAGAAACACCCAAGTCCTTATTTAAACCTCCTCTTGCATCAATCATATCTATATAGTAGCATCTCATTGACCAAAGCAAGTCAGCCTCCAAATGGAAGGATGTGGAAATAATCCCCTATCCCACCACTCAATACCTTCAAATAAAGACATTTGCTTAAAGTGGACATAGCTTATCTGGTTATTTCCAACTAAGAAAATTGACTGATATGGTCACACTATATGTTAGTCAGAGGCTGAAAACAGAGATGTAGGAGAACTGCACCAGAAAACAAATAAATCTTAAAAAACAACAGATTGCTAAGCAAATGTATTGCTAGACTTAAGAATGACATAGTTCTCTGTTCTGCCTGTCTCAATATATCTTTTTAGTTTTACCCCTGGCCCCTCCTGGCCCCTTTCCTTAGTATCTAAAGTGGCAGATTGACAAATGCTGCATCTATGAATTTTTTTATCAAAATAGCAGTAATAGATGTTAGAGAGATGGCTCAGTGGCTAAGAGCACTTGCTATTCTGGTAGAGAATCCAGGGTTCAGTTACCCAATCTGACATCTCATAACTACTGTAACTCTAGCTCCAGGGGATCCAGTGTCTTCTTCTAGTCTCTGCACGTACCTGCACATATGTAGTATACATACTGATATTGAGACCTACACGTGTATATATAAATAAATGTTTAAGAAGTAGCAGTGTTATGAGTTTCTCTGAAGAGGAATACAAAAGCATGAGAATGGCAGTGATCCTAATTTTCACTGTATAAATTTTACTGATGAATTTTTTTACTATGCCTTTTGCAGTTGAATTTACTGATACTGATTTACTCATTTGGGGAAATTGCACAAAATCATAAAGTATTGCACACAAATAGGCTATATTGAACAGATTTCATGTGTACCCACTGGTTTCACTTTTTTGTGTGTGCTGAGGAACCAGAGCCATAGGCACAGAAATTCGTGTTATTGATCAAAAATAAAATTGGATTATTAGATTAAAATTCATTACTATGAAGCCTTGCTGGAATAAACAAATGCTTGATTGAATGAATAAGTAAGTAAATTAGAGAGAAGTGACAAATCTCCAGGGCAGAATTTCAAATAAGTTATTTTGCTAATTTACCTTCAAGGAAATGAAACATAACGCCTAATTCCGTAAGTGGGGCCTATGCCTAGCAACTTGGCTTTCAGTGGGGAAGCAGAGGCAAAGAATCACTTTAAGGCAGTGAAGCCTGACAAACACTGCCTCAGCTAGAGAGTGGCCAAGATAAACATGAAGTAATCAATAATGTTGACAGTATATACCCTTGATATGGAGGGTTAGAATGGCTTTTAACCTCTAGGGTCTTCCTCTCCAAAACACACAGCCCTATCCTATCATATGAAAAACATAAGACAGATCCCAGTTGATCTGTGATCTTTAAAACTCAGGATTATCATAAGCAAGGAAAGTCTAAGAAAGTGTCACAGCCAAAGAAACTTAAGAGAAATCAAACTAAATATTGTTGGGGAATTACTCTGCATGGGATCCTAGAACAGATAAAAGGTCTTTAGTTAACAATTAAGAAAATCTGAATAAAAGATAGGCTATATTCAGCATGGACTTTATTTAATGGTGACATATCAATATTGCTTTATCTAATGAACATGCCATCCAGACTAAGATGCTAATAACAGGGAAGGCTGGATTTATGTGGATGGAACTCTTTGTCCTATCTTTGAAATATTTTTCTGTGAGCAAAAAGTATCCCCAAATAAACTGCAAATAAATGTCCATTATTAATTCCAGAGAAATCTATCACTGAATCAGTTAATCAGTGCATATTTTGGAATATATAAATGATATACTATGTAAATAACTAATCACACTCATACAAGCAGAAAATTCAAACAGGAGCCAGGTGTTTGTGTAGCCCAGGAAACAGCCGTTACTAAACAGGGACTCTATGCTGAGAAAAGAACTAGCACACATGAACTGCATATTAAGTACACACTAGTTTCACTGTGTATTTGAACAGTTTGATTTATGGGCAGTCAGGAAAATAACTATTTTCTTCATGCTTTAAACTTGTCACATACCAAGAGCTGGAGAGATGGCTGGGTGGTTCAGAGACTTGATTTACAACTGTCTATAATTCCCCTCAAAGAGAACTGGTGCCCTCTTCTAAACTCTACAGGCACCATGCATGTACATGATTCTCTCTCTCTCTCTCTCTCTCTCTCTGTCTCTCTCTCTCTCTGTCTCTCTCTCTCTCTCTCTCTCTCTCTCTCTCACACACACACACACATACACACATACACACACACACACACACACACACACACAGAGACACATACACATACGCACATTAAATAAATACATAAATGAACTACTAATTCTTTTTTAGGAAGGAGATTATTTGGCCTCTGGGAGCAAGAATGTTAATGGATATGCTCCTCTCACTACAACTTATCCCAATAGAAAAGCCTTGAAGAAGACAAGCCATGGGGATCCTCAAATCTACTCTGTACTGTCATGTGAGGGCCAGCACAGAGTTATTCTGCAGTGGATGGTTCTCAGTAGAAAAGCAAAGTGGAATCAGGAGACTGATGAATTTAAGAGTGAGACCAACACATCCAATTAGGAAGTCCAGACAGAAGTATGGAGACCAACTTGTAAAGGGGTGGAGTGTAAAGTTTCTCAGAAGCTGTGTGAGGTTTGACTGGGGCCTGGAATGCACCCATACTCTCTCCACCATTCACTGAGTGAAGTTCAACCCTTGTGGCATATGGCTTAGATAACATTTGGTATTCACTTTATAATTATTTCTCTCCTTTGCTGTAATTCCCTTGGCTATGCTTAAAGTAGAATGCCTTCTAAGGATATTTAGGTAAATTTTAGAGGGGCTATGACAGATAGTTCAGTTGGTAAAATACTTGATCCCCAGCACCCATGTGGTGGCACTTAGGTTTCTAATCCCAGTACTAGGGAGGCAGAGACAGACAAAGATTAGTAAAGAAAAGATCTCTGGGTCTCCCTGACAAAGCAGCCTGATCAGTGTGCTCCAGGTCCTAGTGAGAGACCATATCTCAAAAAAACAAGTTGGGGGATCCTTAAGAATGACACTTGTAATCCACCATATAAACAAACTGAAAGACAAAAACTGCATGATCATCTCATTAGATGCAGAAAAGACATTTGACAAAATCCAACACCCTTTCATGATAAAAGTCCTGGAGAGATTAGGGATACAAGGGACATGCTTAAATGTAATAAAGGCAGGTTACAGCAAGCCAATAGCCAACATCAACTTAAGGGAGAGAAACCCAAAGCAATTCCACTAAAATCAGAAACAATACAAGGCTGTCAACTCTCTCCATAGCTATTCAATATAGTGTTGTGGAACATTATTTTAAATGGGCAAAAATGTGCCACATTTGTTTATGCTATGGAATATTACTTGAACTGTGCAAAGATGTGTTACATTTGTTTATGCTGCATTTGTTTAATAATGTAAGGATGTTTGTTTAATTATGTAAAGATGTACTGCATTTGGTTCACCTTGCCTGCCTAAGGCACATGAGTAGCCTAATAAAAAGCTGAACAGCCAATAGCTAGACAGGAGAGGGAGGCAATACTGACAGGCAGAGAGAATAAATATGAGGAGGAATCTAGGCTTGGGAGAAGAGAGAGGAGGGAATGGGGGAGATGCGGGGGTGAGGTGGGGGCAGAAGACAGCTAGCCAGCAGCCAACTAACCAGACATGAGAAGCACTGAAAGAAAGATATACAGAAGGAAAGAAAATAAGGTAAAAAGCTCCGAGGCAAAATGTAGATGAGAAGCAGGTTAAGTTATAAGAGCTTGCAAGAATAAGCCCAGGTATTCAATACTAATAATAAGTCTCTGTGTCAGAATTTTGGAGCTGGTTGGTGGCCCAAAAGAAAAAGCCTGGCACAATGTAGTACTTGAAGTGTTAGCTAGAGAAATAAGACAAGCGAAGGAGATTCAGGAAACACAAACTGGAAATGAAGATGTCAAAGTACCTTTATTTGTAGATGATATGATAGTATACATAAGTGACCTGAAAAACTCCACCAGAGAATGCCTGCAGTGGGTAAACACTTTCAGCAGAGTAGCTGGATACAAAATTAACTCACAAAAATCAGTAGTCCTTCTTTATACAAATGATCAACAGCCTAAGAAAGAAATCAGGAAACAACAGCATTAAAAATGTTGTAAGAGATCTAAACAAAGAATTCTCAATAGGGGAAACTCAAATGGCCAGGAAACACTTAAAGAAATGTTCAACATCCTTAGACATCAGAGAAATGCAAATCAAAACTACTTTGAGATTTCATCTTACACCTGTCAGCATGGCTAAAATCAACAAAACAAGTGACAACTCATACTGGAGAGGATGTGGAGTAAGAAGAACACTCGTGCATTGTTGGTGGGAGTTCAATCTTGTACAGCCACTATGGAAATCAGTGTGGCAGTTCCTCAGGAGGATGAGAGACAATATACTTCAAGATCTATCTATACCACTCTTGTGTGTATACCCAAAGGACACTTCATCCTACCCAAGAGACACTTGCTCAACCATTGTCTTTGCTGTTGTATTCATAACAGCCAGGAATTAGAAACAAACTAAACATCCCTCAACAAAAGAATGAATAAAGAATATGTGGTATATTTACACAATTGAATATTACTCAGCCATTAAAAAGAAATGCCATCATGAAATATGGAGGTAAATGGATGGCACTGGAAAAAAATCATTCTGAATGAGGTATCCAAGAATCTGAAAGACAAACGTGGTATGTATTCGCTTATATGTGAATATTAGCTGTGAAATCAGTGATAACAAAACTTCTCTCCAGATACTGACAACAAGGCTCCACTGTTGAAGATAATACCTACACAACTCATTGAAGATGGAGATACCAAGTCAGTGCCTACAAAGAGCCTTCACCTGTGTGTTCCAGGTATTTAGGATAGGAAGGTACTTTGCAAGCTTTCAAAAGAGAAACATAAACATCAAGCTAGCAGCAAACCCTTATCAACAATGGTGTCCTGTCTACAAGATAGGGCAATGGAGGCACAAAACTTATGGGAGTAACCAACCAACAATGTATTTAACTTAAGTACCACTTCACAATAGAGAACCCATACCTACTTGGGTGACCAAGAGCCTGAGACTAGATAGCCTATGGACATAGGGGGAAATCAAATAATCTTGGTCTAAGAAATGAAAAAAATGTAGTGATAAAATGACTCCTAATGACATTCTCCTATACTCATAGATCAGTGCCTTGTTCAGCCATCATCAGAGAAGCTTCCTCCTGCAGCAGATGAGAACAGATACAGATAGCTACAGCCAAACATTATGCAGAGTTTTATTGGTTTGGGGGGTTGTTGCTGTATTGGGTTTTTGTTTGTTTTTGAGAAAGAACTTAAAGTTCTTAAAGTAGGAAGGGAGAGAGTATCTGGAAGGACTTGGAGGAAGGGAAGAATATGATCAAAATATATTTAAATTTAAAAATTGTTTTAATTAATAAAAATGATAAGAAGAATGACACCTGTGGGTGATCTTTAGCCTACACAGACAGACAGACAGACAGACACACACACACACACACACACACACACAGAGAGAGAGAGAGAGAGAGAGAGAGAGAGAGAGAGAGAGAGGAAGAGGAAGAGGAAGAGGATTTAGAAAGTCTATTCACTTGAATGAGAAAAAGTACATCCTTATATCCACTAATCTTTAATTGAAATTTAGTATGTCCTTCAATTACAAATGCAGGCAACAAATTACAGTAGCATTAGCAGAAGCTGTGACAGTATCACCCAAAGAAATTGTACGCATCTTTCGTGTCATATTACAGTACTGGCAATATCATGAAATGCGGAACTTTTTTTTGAGACAGGATCTCACTATGTTGCCTTAGCTAATCTCGATCTCCCTATGTAGACAAGGCTGGACTCATGGCTGCATGGAGATTCGTTGCTTTCCAAGTTCTGGGATTAAAGGCATACGGAACCCTACATGCCAGACATCTTTGTTTTATACTCATGTCTACTTTAAAATTTGAGTCTGGCTGGGGAAAATAGTTTGATAGGTAATAGTGCTTGCAGCCATACCTGGTGACCTGAGCTCAGTCTCTGAGACATACATTGTGGAAGGAGAGGATCAACTCCTGAGAATTGCCCTCTGACCATCACACACTCACCACATCACAAGCATGTCCTCAAAAGCATGAAAAGTGTAGCATTATGGATTTGTGGTCAGACTAGCAGTGGGGTAGCAGATGTACTGTTTACATCAGAGAGCACTGGGCAGAACACTTGCACAGAAAATGGAGGTAAGTGGACACAGGCAGAGAGGACACAATGAATTGCTCTTTCCTAGTTGTACAAGAAGTTATGAAACCTTGATAATGGTAAGGAAAACTAAATCATGTTTCCTTCCATTCTAGTTGACTAAAAGGTATTAGGAAATACAAAGGGGGGAAATCCATTACATAATGGGGTTCTCTAAGAGCCGCTGGAGTGAGGACTAGCAGAAGCTTTCACTGAGGCTGCCTCTGCTAGACCAACATCTTTGTCAGTGGTGTATTATGTATGCATGCGTATGGATGTATGTATATTATAGATGGTAAATTCAAAATTATTGGCTAAGTTGTAAATTGTTTAAATAAATGAGTTTTTATGAATCCATTACCCATATCAATACCTATAACACTACTAATGCTAATGCAATTGCTTTATGGTACTACGCAATCCCATATGTCTCCCCAGTACTGGCCTAGGTTCTGAGATACATACACACAAACGTACATACACACACATACATACATTTGTGTGCATATATGAATATATATATATATAACTTGTATATGTAAGTTATATATATATATATATAAGTTATATATATATATATATATATATATATATATATAACTTGTATATGTAAAATGCCTAAGATATAGTGTATAGTATTGTTTGTTTGTTTATGGGTTTCATAAGAATAATACCTGGTCATTTAGTTTTGACTCAATATTTTATTTATAATGAGTCTTTATTCTTCCCTATAGCAATAGTTAATTCATTTTACTCTAAAAACAAATATTATACCTACCCATTTTCCTATTAATGGATGATTATATTATTCTAGAATCTTTTATTATGAATCACGTAATGTTCATTATTTCTAGATAGTTACAGTTGTCTTACAGCATCTATGCCTGTGATAAATGCCCTAACAAAGAACAACTTGGGGAAGGAAAGGGTTTAATTTGGATTACTCTTTGTAGTCCATCACTGAGGGAAACAGGTCAGAAACTCAAGGCAGAAACCTGGGGGTGGGGAAATTGAAGCAGAATTTGAGGAAAGCTACTTACTAGCTTGTTCTCTAGGAGTGCTCAGCTGAGCTCTCCCACATCAGTCATTAATTGAGAAGATGTCCCACAGACTAGCCTACAGGCAGTCTGATGGAGGCCTTTTTATCAAGCAACATTCCTCTTCCCAGATAACTCTAGCTTGTATCCAGCTGACTCACATTCAGACACTGACTCACATTCAGAATTTCTCTGGAGATTAAGTAGGAATAAAAATACTGAGTCATAGGGTTTGTAGATTCAGATTGCCAAGATAATGTCTGTATTAGTCTGTTTTCTGTTGATATAACAAAATATTTGAGGCTGAGACTTTATAAAGAGAAGTGTTGCACCCGACTCACAGGAGGCTAAAATCTCAAGATTGGGTAACCTATCTGTTTAGCCTCTGATGGGGTCTCCTGGGCTGCAGCACAATATGGAGAGATAGGAAAGCAACAAGACTACATTCAAAATAGGGCAAGTGCACAGGGTGGCCCAACTTTATAAGAATCTACTCTCAGGCGGGCGTTGGTGGCGCATGCCTTTAATCCCAGCACTCAGGAGGCAGAGGCAGGCGGATCTCTGTGAGTTCAAGGCTAGCCTGGTCTCCAGAGCAAGTGCCAGGATAGGCTCCAAAGCTACACAGAGAAACCCTGTCTCGAAAAAAAAAAAGAATCTACTCTCATGATAACTAACCATGTCCCATGGAAAACTACATTAACCCATAACATAATTATCTTCCACTAGGTCCTACCTCTTGAGCTCTTATAGATTCCAACACCTCTTAAGACCATGCAAACCAAAGTTCCAGCTCACAGACCATTAGAAAACACATACAAATCATACTTAAACTATAGCAACATAATTTGCTTTTCCAAAATAATCCCAAATTGTACTCTCACCAAAAAGGTATATGAGCTCCTGCAGAGCCACAGCCACACAAGCACTTTGTGTTATTAGATTCCATCAAGTGTCCATCACATTTTCACACCAAAAACAGTACATTGCTTCATCAAAATCCACAAGAGCCAGTTTAGTTCAAGGCTTACATAATGAACTTATTTAAGAGCTTGAAACAAAGATTTGTACACAGGTAAATTTGTTTGGGGCAGAGTGTCCAGTGAAAAGAACAAGAAAATAATATAGGAATATATTTCTAAGTTATCCACAATTGTAGAAAACTAGATTTTAGTCTTACTTAGACCATCTGAGAACCTCTTAGAAACAAACGCTACTAAAATACAAAGGAGAATTATGTGGCCAAGGATAGGTATAATAACGGCCAGCTCCCATCTTGGGCTATTAACTCCCTAGATTGCATAACACATGTATATGAGTGCTAGAGTACTCCAACAAGCATTTGTGTGGAAGCAACAACAAAGCTCTAGTATAGAAAGTGGGGTATTCACTGGTGCTTAAGGAAGGCACTACCTGAACATACAACATGAAGTTAGAAACTAGACTGAAAGCTTGCCTAAAAGCTGGCCTGAATCTCTGGAGGAGAAAAACCACTTTTTTCAACTGTGTTTTTTAGATTTATATAGACACAGAACATGATGTGCATATATACAAATAAAAACAGAAGTAAAATTGTCAAGGATGGGCTAGTCAGATGGCTAAGCAGGAAAAAACACTAAGCCTGATGTCCTGAGTTTAATTCCCAGAACTACATGATAGATGAGAGAATCGACACTCGAAAATTGTCCTTGCATGTGCTTCCCACACATAGAATATAGATAAATAAGTGACCAAATAAACAAACAAAAAACTGTTTAACTCGACAGATGGCTCAGCCAGTAAAGATGCTTCCCACCAAGGCTGATGGCCTTAGCTCAATCGCCTGGCCCCAACATGGTGAAAGGGAGAGACAGCTCCTTAAAGTTAAACTTTGACCTCTGTGTATGTGCATATGCTAGTAAGAGTGTGGGCACATGACTAAAAACATTAATGTAATAAAAACTTCAAACTGTCAAGGAGGACAAGGGGAACCAATAGGAAGGGAAAGGGCAGGAAAAGAAAGTATCAGAGGGTGAGGGAGGATATAATCAATATACAATGTGTACATGGGCTGTAAGGATGTGTGCAGTAGACACACATGGCTAGTAAATGGCAGAAATGAAACTCAAACACATGTCTTTATCACAGTGAAAATAGTGGGTTGTTGGCACATAGTATGTAGGCACTGCCCACTGCCTACTGAATAACCATTCTGATTTTGCTTCTCTGATCAGAGAATGCAAGTTAATTCTGGTAACAGACAAATGTCTCTGACGTAAAACTGCCACAGAAATTCCCTGGTACCAACACAGGCCCATTTTCTTCTTTACCTAGCTGTTCCAACAAGTTCAAAGCTAGCTTGCCCCATGGTCTAAGATGGCACTAGCTATCTTGTCTGTATTCTATAGCAGCAGCAGAAAGTAACAGGGGGAAGGACAAGGCTCTCCTCGAAAGATGCCGACTCCCTTCCCTTGAACTTCAGAGAAGTATCCCATAGAAGAGCTTTCTCTCACTGGTGAAATTCAGTCATAGCTTCACACCAAGATGTGGGCAATGCTGCAAGAGCAGTGGGGTTCAGTTCCTAAGAGAGACGGTGAGGGTGAATATTGGAGGGTAACTAGAAATTCCTGTCACTAGGAGTGGAAAGGCAAACACAGGGAGCAAAAGTGTGTATGGACAGGGAGAGGAATATGGGTGGGCGAGAGCAGAGGGTACGTAAGGATGAGAGGATCAGCCCAGACTAAGGATATACAAAAATGCCATAAGGGAATTACTATGTTTCATGATAATTAAAAAATAAAATTTAAAGAACACTATTACAGTGGCCATTTGACTTGAGGCATATTTTAAGTCTACATGTCTGTCTTAAAATTGTAAAATGAAAATAGCAAATGCCTCACAGAGTTAATATGAGGACTAAATGAGATAAGGTAAATAAAATTGCATGGTGCTTGGTATGCAGAAAATGCTTAATAGTAATAAATGTTGGCTGCTTTTAATTCACTTTAGTGAGTCAGCAGCATCAGGACTTGTCATGGAGCCATCTGTCAGATAACAGATCTTATCAGTGTCCCTGCATTTATCAAGCTTAAGGGTGCTGGGTGCTGACTCATGAGTGTTTAAAGCCAGAGTGTTGGCTTAGTAATTTACAATGAAGAATATAACTGTCAAGCAGAACAGACAGCCTGACCAGGTTATCCTCTCCCTGTAGGCAATGAACATGTGGCATCATAAGGTTGATTGCTGAGCATGAAAACAGGAGAAACAGAATCCACTGTACAGTTCAAATGTTAAATGCCGTTGGGCTCTTCCAGCCTATTGTAGCCATCTTACCAACTGTGCTGTGTCTTATCCAGTGAGTCAGAGACTTCAACTAGAAACACTACCTGAAACCTCTTCCCCTGCACAGTGCAGGGGGCCACACAGCAGAAACCAACAAGTGCAAAATGTGGGAAAGCTGAGAAGACAAACTCAAAATACTTATAGCATGTGGAAGAGATGTTACTTGTGCTTTGGGAGTTCACCGAATAGCTTTATTTATTCTGACTAGAGGCCCTATATATCTGGCATAACTTTGGAAAAGGTACAAGGGAAAAATTTTAGTAAAAACCATTCTTTGTATCTAGTTCCAGAGCAAATGGGTTGGACGGAGAGCCAGCATTGAAGAGTGCATACTGCTCCTGTGGATGACCCAAGTTTAGTTCCCAGCACCCACATCTGGTGGCTCAAAAATAGCCTAGAACTCCAGCTCCAGGGGATGTGTTGCCCTTTTTTGGTACTTGCATGTGCACATGCATATGCTCACATACACCTATACCCACTCTTCCTCCAAATAGTTAAAAATAATCAAATAAATCTTTTTAAAAATGTAACTTCTTCTCATGTGAAGATAATATAACAGTGCTGGATACATGTTCTATAAGTGATTAAAAGATCCACAAGAAACAATTTCACTCATTTAACTCTCAACGAGCAAGCAACATGTTTTTCTCACCTATAGTTATTTTGGGGAAGAGATACTGTTTGATATAGTATACTATGAGTTTCATGTAGAAATGATATTGGGACTAAATAAGAAATTATTTTAAATTAACGTGTTTTAAGAAATTCTCATAGCCCCTTTGAGAGACATACATTCTGTATAGTTGTTAGTCCTTTTAAAATTGCATAGCAGTCTTATACAATCATCTTTAAGCTGGTAAAAAATAGGAAGCTGCAAGTTGGCTGTCTTGTTGGAGAACATGACTAGATACAAAAGAAGCTACACACAGTCACCTACTTCTATTTGTACAAACATGTAAAAATTTCCAATGAAGTATTTTATCACATTTTTCCTCATCCTCTGTTCTATGTGGGGCTAATCTTGATAAAATAAAATGGAATACTGTCAGGATTAAGATAGTGAGCATCGTAGATAAACTTCACATACCATGTAATAACCTTGACCTCACCAATACCATAAAATGTCAAAATGTCAATGACCTGTGGCTTTCAAACCTTCATCCCTACACAAGTGACATGGGTATTATTTGAAAACGTGTTAGAAATGCAAATTCTTGGGCTCTACACTAAACTAATAGAATCACAAATTCTGAACTCAGACCCCAGAAATCTGTTTCTAACTATTTCTTCATGTTGAACTTGGTGACTGCTAAAGTTTGATTGTCACTGATCTACACAGACCACACTACTTAAAAGACAATCTATGAGGCAACAACATTGTCATCAGGGATGTATAAGAACTGTGCACTCTCATGCCTCATGTTAAGAAGAGGCCTCTGCAATTTAATGAAGTTTCTAGGTGACTTACGTGCAAATTCAAATGTAAGAAGTGCCATGCTTGTATCCCACTTTCTGTCACAGGCTGAATTGTGCACCTTCGCACCTTGTTATGTTCAAGTTCTAACAGGCAGGACCTGAGAATATGTCTATATTTGAAAACAGGTCATTTGGAGATGTGATCACATGAAATGGGATGA
The DNA here is from genome assembly GCF_003668045.3 of Cricetulus griseus. NCBI lineage: Eukaryota > Metazoa > Chordata > Mammalia > Rodentia > Cricetidae > Cricetulus > Cricetulus griseus. Next base: position 115,525,853 of record NC_048604.1, on the reverse strand, counting down.
TTAGAGTAAATCTACTGAGATTAATATCCTTAGAAAGTGGATGTTGCAGCACAGATTTGCACAGAGGAAAGGTTATGGACTAACACAGCAAGAGGGCAGCTGCATCCAAATCAAAGGCATCAGCCTCACAAGTAGGAAACCCCGCTGGTGCTTTGATCTTAGACTTTTAGTCTCCAGGATTTCCTTTGTGGTATGCAGTGTGGCAGTTCCAGAAAATTAAGTCCCTAAACTCAAGTAGGTACTGATAATTATAGAAGGCATTTTTAATGCTTGGTTCCTATTCCCAAAGTTTCCAACATAAGTGACCTAAGGATTACCCTGTGAATCTGGGTTTTAAAAACTCCCCAGAGGTCGTTACTGTGCAGCAATGTGTGAAAGCTGTTGATGTCTACAACAGGCTTAACAGGCAAACCAACCAAGACTCAGAGCACTAAAATCTAAAATCTAAAATTCCAGTCTCTGACCCTTTCTTATCCAATATCCTGCTGTTATGCTCCCAAAGTTGTACCTTCTATGCATTGAGTACTCCTAACAGGAGGGAAGTCAAAATAGCTGCTCATTTTATGATGATAGTGTTCTCGTCGTGCATCAGCATTTTAAGTTTTTTGGTTTTTTATTTTGTTATTGCCCATCCCCTTCTGTAGGACATCTTCCACAGTACAGGTATAGAGAAGTCCTGTGATGATATATTAGTTATGATTTGCTAATGCTTGCCTGAGGGTTCAGGATACAAAGCCAGTCACACTAGTTAGCTATAGAAACTAGGTATTAGTGGTACACACCTTTAATCCCGGGACTCAAGATTAAGAGATAGACTGATCTCTGTTACTTCAAGGTCACACTGACTACACAAAATTGATACAGTCCGAAAAGAAAAAGCTCACACAAAGGTGATCTCAGAACCTGGGATCACATGCCTTTATCCCAGAACTATGGAAGTGGAGACAGGAGTAATATGGCTGGGCAGAGAAAGGAATAAAAGGAGGGAGAGGACAGGAACTGAGAGCTTTTGCCTCTGAGGATTCGTGGAAACAGGATTGCCATTTTAGCTGGGTACAGTTAAGATCTACTGGCTTGGCTGCTTTGCTTTTCTGATCTTCTGCTTGAAGTTTGAACCCCAATATCTGTCTCTGGGTCTTTTATTTTTCATGCTACAAAGCCTGTTCCTCAAGAAAATCTGTTCACCTAAGTTGTCGGCACCCATTTTTGCTAGGTTTTCATTGTTCCTTTTATTAAGATGCCTTCAAGATTCATAGTATCCAAATGAAAGACGTAAATTCTATAAATTCTCACACCAGGGTTCTGGTGCCACAGTACTAAACAGCATTTAAGTGCTAAATCTTTTCCACTTTTTCCATATCCCTGTAGCCCTCAAACCCAATAATCTACTCAGAGAACTATTTACTAAAAGTTTGCTGTGTTCCAGGAACTGGAGGGTCAGATTTACATTTAATATTAATGGAAGTCATGTAAGATTTATATGTGAATGTGAATATATAAGATATAGTTTCTGAATGTTAATGTATTAGTCCATTTTTGGCTCTCTCTCTCTCTCTTTCTGTGTGTGTGTGTGTGTGTGTGTGTGTGTGTGTGTGTGTGTGTGTGTGTGTGTATATGGTTCCTGTAGTTAAGGGCCCTTGATATTCAGAGACCCAACTCTGGTGGTGAACTTGCTTTCAAAGTCCTGAGATAGTGTAGGGTTTCACAAAGTAATTGACAGAAAATGCACATAAGTATTCTCTGGCCTCCTCCACCATTTTCTCATAAAGCCACCAGTATTCAGTGGTAAAAGCTCTAGAGTGATGACCATATCCAATCCTAATCTCTTCCCAAAGGCCTTACTTATACACATCACAGTCAGATTAAGTGTTCACCTTCTTAAAATCTCATGATGTGGATTAATGCTCAACACATGACGGTTTCATAGACATAACTAAGATAGGGTACAATTTGGGGCAGAGGGAATCTTTTCTAAATGTGATTTTGTTACCTTGAGTAGTATTTTATTTTACTTGGCCCAACTGATGATGCAATCACGACTGCAAAATTTTTCAAAACATTTTGGCAGACCTTCTGGCTAGCTCTCCAAAGCCATCAACAACACCCATCACAATAAACTTCCCATTATAGAAGCTAAAAGTCTTGATACTTCCCCATCCACTCTTGCCACTAAGAGCAGCTTCTGTGCCCCAGCTCCTGCCAATGACATAAAACAGCATTTGTTGGGAACCTTTGAGGAAAAGTATTTTTTAGTCCTCTGAAAAGAGGAAGTTACACAAAGGAAAACACTCTTCCCTTTCTACCCTTTGTTTCTTGTCCTTGAATACGGAGCAGCTGAAGCCATTTTGAAATCATAAAGATAAGGTAATGACCCAGAACTCTGACATTATTGTCCCATTGTGTTCACCTGCTATCAGGTTTCTCTATTGCTAAAGCCACTTTTAAAATAAATGTGTATGTGTGTGAAATACACACACAAGTATGTATTCATATTCTTACTTATTTATAAAATAGTATACTCTGATGATCTACATGTTATGAGTACCATTGAATTACATGGACTTTATTATTATATTCTAGGGGTGAAGAGGACACTTGCCCAAATAGAATTTGAGAAATCAAAACAGTAAAATGATTTAATCATTCACTCATATTTCCAACATACTTCTACTTTATTAAATTTCAGTGATAAAATTGTGAATAAGACTCATGATAGAGGGATGAAGAGCTAGGTTATCAAGGAAGTGAGAACTAGAACTTATTTTGAAGGGCTTCTTGCAGGTCATTGAAAGACAATTATCAAATACTGCCTGTGACCTGACTAACCATCTCAAGTTTCACTAATTTTCTTTCAAGAGGGGTTTGTTTATATAATCACAGATTGTAATCCACAGGACAATTCAGAAAACAGCAATCTATGATCAGGGGCTACTAAATAGCCAGAAAATATTCCTTCACCCATATTTCTCCCCCCAAAGATAAAAGACAATACTGGATTTTAGGAGTACTTCTGTACTGTACCATGAGGTAGCAGAATCATTTTGTGACGTGAATTAAGACCACCTGTTAACATCACATCAAACTGAATAATACTGACAAGCAGTTGTCAGCATGAGCCACAGATTCATGCATTTCAGCATCCACTCTCTGTTACTTCTATGCAAAAACGACAGCAATAATTAGGTTCTATTTAATAGTCACAGAAATATTTTGCTGCTTAATGGTAGTGAAAGGAGAAATACCCCCTCCCCAAATTGATTTTTCTAAAAGCAATGTGTTTGACACTCCCTCCCCTGATACACTGATAGAGGATAAACTAACATGCAGCTTTGTACAGGTGAATCCTTCTAAGAAACAGAATAGATTCTCACTGATGTTCCTGCAAGGAAAATAACAGGCTTTGAAGCATCTCGGAAAACAGAAAATACAAAAGCAGCAATAACCTAAAAATTTTTCCTAGAATTTTCCATGGAGCCTTGCAATGAATTCTCTCAACATTTGGTGTTGCATTGGCACACACTGTACCTCCAAAATATTTTGCTTCTGTCCGTGGTCACTTTATAGGTATGCAATAACTGCAATTCTTTTCCAGCTCTGATGTGTCCTGGGCTAGAATGGTTCCTCCAAGATCCCAACTCAGGCTACATGAGACACCCAGCCACCTTGCTGAATGAAGAAAGCAAAGGATCCCAGCTCAGCTCTGGAGCTCTCCTGTCCCCACCTCCAAAAATTACCCAGGAACGAAAAGAGGTGGGGGGTTGAGTAAGCAAAGACTAAACAAATCAAACATACCTTGTCCCATAAACGCAGCATCAGGACATTTGAAGGTACCCGGGAAATTAAGAATATGGCTTCAGAGTTTGGTTTGGCTGGGAGTCTAAGCACGGGTATTCTCTGACGCGTTTTTTAAAAACCTAACTTTCTGTCTAAAATGGAAAGAACCAGAGGAAGGAAGCAAAGCCAGACAGAGACACAGCCTGGAAGACCCCCACCCCACCCCACCCGCAGCCAGCACCCTAACAGAGGGTATCAAATAGCGAGAACTTACCTAGTCCTCACCTACACGGAAAGGCGACTGGTCCAGCCTCAGAAAGGAGGCGGGAGACGTGCCGCCCAGGAGAGTAGCCGAGGGAGTCGCGGAACTGGAGCCGGGAGCCTGGAGCGGATGCGCAGACCCCGGGAAAGGAGAGAAGTCCCTCTCCTAACCCTAGGGAGAGGAGTGACTCACCCTATCGCTTGGTGCCCGCCTTTCTTCCTCCCCGCCCCCAGCAGGTAGAGGGACCGTGCAGGGAGGCGGTCTCCCGCTGCCCCTACCCACAGGCACAGTGCCAGGCTCCACCAGGCGGCGGCGCCACAATCCAGTCAGGCATAGCCCACCTCAGCACACAACCACGCGCCTGTCGCTGGGCTCCTTCACCTCTTGACCCCAACCTCTCCAGGTCCCTGCTGTCCTCCCTCTGTCTATAAAAGCCATACACATCTTCCACATGCCATCTGGGCTCAGAACCAATCAAACCTTCACGGAGGTCCCGCACCCCAATCTCATTCTTCCCCTTGTGGGTGGCACCAGAAGGCACCCAGCCTAGAGAAGGTGTGGCTGGCTCCTCCAGCTGGCTGGATCTACCAGGGACTCACTCCCCACCCTACCTCCCAGCTGGATATGGCCAAGGTCCCACTTCTTCTACGCTTAGTAGCCATTCCTGAAGTAGCCTATTGCCCACCATTGGGCACACATTAGTTAGTCCTGTCTCCTAAGTCCCCTCCCTCCCTCTTTGATATGCTCCTCTTGCAGGTGCCTCAGGGTCCTGGAAAACTAGTTTGGAGGAATGATGAACTCATGATGTAGCAAGGGACACCCTCTTCTCTAGACCCTCAGTGAGAAGAGCAGCGAAGGCTCTGCTTCCTTGGCACACTTAGGCTGCCCTAGTGTGGAATAAGCTCAAACAATCAGTATTGCCTCCATCAAACAAGGCTCTAGATTCTGCCCCAGCATGTGGTGTTTCCTTGTTAACAGTCTCTTGTTCTGCTGAGGCGGGGAAGGTGATGAAACATCAGTGCTGCCTGTATTATACCAAAACTGAGACCAAACTAGAGGGGGTAGCACGTGTCTGCAATCCAAGCATGCAGGAGACTGGGGTAGGGGAGGAATGTTAATTCCAGGGGATATTAGCATCTTCATATTAACTTTTTTTTTTTGATAGACTTGGCTGGCCTGGAACTCACTATGTATGTTAGCTTGGCAGAGAACTCAGATGTTTCTGCATCTGCCTCCCAAAGTGCTGGAATTAAAGGCATTTGCCACCACATCTGATATATAGATATAGATATAGATATAGATATAGATATAGATGTAGATGTAGATGTAGATGTAGATGTAGATGTAGATGTAGATGTAGATGTAGATGTAGATATAGATATAGATATAGATATAGATATAGATATAGATATAGATATAGAAATCATACAGAAATGAGTTACTTTAGCTTTGAAAGATGGTGAGGTCAGAGTTCATAGAAAATGAAACAAGAAAAAGAAGTGAGAGCATTTTCCCAACAAGGCTGCCGTGTTTTCAACAGCTCTGGTAAAGGAAGGAAGAACGTGCCCACTCAGAACAGTAGGTTATCTTCCCCAATACCCACCCTCTCTCATCATCCCGCTACTTTCTCGTCATCATTATAAACGGAGATTTCTCTCATAACAAGATGCATGAATGCTAGGAGGGTTTTTTTCAACTTCCCAATACTCCTGCAGATGTCCTGACATACAGTTAAAAACCAAAGCTTTACTCAAGGAGCAAAGTTACCAACCAGGTCCTCCCTTCATCTGTCACCTGCTTCTACCTATATTTTTTTTATCTTTTGCAGTCTTTTCTTTGACCTTTCTTCCACGTCTACTTTACTGAATAATGGCAACCCGATTTCTCTAGCGTTACTCCTTAATTCCATATAGTGGGGGTTTTCCCACTTTGCTTTCCTTTCTAATACTCCCTACTATACATGTTGTCTTCTTGCCATATTTTCCATTTTTATCTCAATGAATTTGCTATAGTTTGGATCTTGTGTGTCCTACAAAGATGTTTAAGGATTGGTCCCTAGCCCCTGGTGCTACTAGAAGATGTGGCCTAGTGAGAGGATTTAAAGCCATTAGGGATGTATAATCAGATTAGAGTACTAGGACCCTAGTACCTTCCTTCCTCTTTTTTATTCCTTTTCATCCATGAGCTGAACAATTTTGCTTTGCATTGCACTTCTTTCTTACCATGGGGACAAAGCAATGGGGCCAGTTGATCACAGACCAGAACCTCTAAAACTCTAAGCCAAAATAAACTTTTTTACTTTTTAAGTTGATTGCCACAGGTATTTATTACAATGATGGAAAACTGACTAGCAAGAAATGTTTTGTTATTTTTTGTTTTGTTTTAGCTTCAATAAAGAGCCCACACTGTCAAAAATACTACATTCTTTTCTTCCATTTCCTGTAATTTTTTGTTTGCTTTTTCTTCTATTTCTTTAAGGGATTTTCTTGTTTCCTCTTTAAAGGTCTCTATCATCTTGCTGAGATAATTTTTGAGGTCCATCTCATCTTCAAGTTCTGTGTTGGGCTTTTCAGATCTTGCTGGAGTAGAGTCCCTAGATTCTGCTGGTGTCATATTGGTCTTTCTGATGTTGAATGAAATCTTATTCTGTCTTCTCCCCATATCTTCTTTTAGTGGGTGCAGGTGGGGTCTCTCTATCTCCTCTTGTGACCCAGTGGTGTGTGGTGGCCAGGAATTCAATGTCCACAACTCCGTTGTTCTTGCCTCTCCTGGTAGTCTCCTCACTCCTTGTGGATCGGTTGGCGGAAAGAGATGGAAGAGTGGGGTGTTTCCAGATTCAGGGAGCTCCTCCTTGACTGTAGGTGTCTACCCCAAGCAGGTGGGCGCAGGCCTGGGGTGGTCAGGGTGAGTGATGGTTTGGGTGGGGTTTGGGTAAGGGTAGAAGCTCACTCACCTCATTCCTGGGTCGGTCGGCGGAAAGGGGTGGAAGAGTGGGGTGCTACCAGATTCAGGGAGCAGGGAGCTCCTCCCTGCCTGGGTGTGTCTACGCCAAGCCGGCAGGCGCAGGCGGGGGGTGGGGGGTGTGGTCCGGGTGAGTGATGTTTTGGGTAAGGGCAGAGACTCACTCACCTAGTTCCTGGGTTGGTCGTCGGAAAGGGCATTGGGCATAATTCTTAAAGGTTAAGATATCCAAAATGATGTGGACAAATGCATGTCTACTATATCTATGCAAATATTTGCATTATGAAATGATATAGCTGACCCTAAAATCTATTATTACACAGGAAAATCACAAGAAACACATGTTAAAGCTAAGCAGGCTTAGAGGAAAAAATAGAGCTGCAGCAGAACACTCAAAACTTGTGTCTTTATAAGCAAAGCAGTAACGAAATTTAAAAATTAATTAATATAGCTGGTGATGACCAAGGTAGCTCAGACACACAGCCTGGCGTGTCTAGAGAATACCTCAGGGGAACATTAAAATGCAAGAAACTTCCAGAGTGGAAATTATGTCTAGAAGGAGCAGAGACCATGCAGCTAGAAGTGGACCCCTAAGTGAAGTAGCCCATGGAGTGAGCCTAGGTAAAAGAGCAATCTGCCTGAGGCAAGAATCATGCAAGGAGAAGAAGCCCTGTGTTCAGAGCCTAACTTCTGAAAAGGGGTTCTTCAGTGTGCTGCAGCCAAATGGAAAAAGCTTGCCTTTTTTCTATTATGTATAAGCAATTTGTTATTGAAGAAAAATAGGTCACATTTACTTATTATTGTTTAAATACTTATAAAGCCTCTATGATGTAACTCTGGTTCATGTTTTAAACGTCCAATTATTTTGATAATGACTCTCAAATTTATACCTTTTTCTAAGTATTTCCCTTGGACTGCAGATAGCAATCTGGCCAAGGTCTTCACCTTCATGACTAATAGGATTCTCAAACCTGTCTTACTGAAAACACACCTCTCCACATTTCTCCATGATCTATGCCTTCTGAAATTTTCATATTCACTTAAACTTTTAATTTAAAAATATATTTGCTCCTCTACCGGCCTGACCCCTACCGAGAGCCCTCATCCACTGGCTGATGGAAGCAGAGGCAGACACCCACAGATATACACTGAACTGAACTCTGGAACCTAGTTTGTAGAGAGGGAGGAATGAAGATCAAAGGGGTTGGTATCAGGCTGGTGAAACCCACAGAAACAGCTGGCCTGAACAAGGGGGAGCACATGGACCCCAGACTGCTGTCTGGAAGCCAGCATAGGACTGATCCAGACCCCTGAACATGGATGGCAATGAGGAGGCCTCTGCACTCTAGGGGGCCTCTGGTAGTGGGTTAGTATTTTTCCCTGGTTTAAGAAAGGACTTTGAGAGCACATCCCACGTCTCAGCCTGGCCACATGGGGGAGGGCCTAGGCCCGGCCCAGGATAGTGTGGTGGACTTTGGGGAGACCCCGTCAAGTGCCCTACCCAGCCTGGGGAGCGGAGGGAGAATGGGGTGGGGGCAGGTGGGAGGTTGGGAGGGAGGGAAGGGAGAGGGAGAAGGGATTCACATGTGAATAAATATTGAAAAATTAAAAAAAAAACTTAAAAAAAGAATATATATATATATATTCATTTATGAGGGCTGGAGAGTTGCTTTTCTAAAGGACTCAGGTTCAATTCCCATCTCTCATATGGTGAATCACAACTGTCTGTAACTCAAGTTCCAGGAACCCAATACCCTCTTCTCACCAGACACAGATGTGGTATACATCCAGAAAAAAAAAGCCTCATTCACATACAATAAAAGTATAATTAAAATTTTGAATTTTATTTATTTATGTTATTTATGTCTGTATATATGTGCCTATGTGAGTTTTGAAGTTCAAGCTCTACAACCTTCAGCTGTTTTAATTTTCTCTTGAAATCATATCCTGTAATGAATCAACCAGCACAGCCAGTCCCTTCTGCCTTTAAATCACATTTGGAGCCTGATAATTTCTCACAGTCACCACTGCTACCATGCTTATCGAGCCACCATCTTCTCAATGTTACTACAATTAGGCTAACTCCTTGCTTCTGTCATTTGTCCCACATCATTTATTCTCCTAGGATAGCTAAAAAGGGCCTTTAAAATATAATTTCATGTGTATAGCACATATAACACATTATATATAATATGGATATTATACATACTATATTTATATGTTTATACATACTATATATTTATATATATATTTATATAGTATGTATAATAGAATATATATTCACAAACATTTATTTATCTATGAAATATTTATGAAAACTCCATATGGACATAAATTACATTGTATACTAATTTTAAAAATAGTGCTTATGCTACCTCCTGTCAGGAGGACCCTGTATTGTTTCTAATTCCTTCAGAGTAAAATCTTCACTTTCATGATGGTCAGGAGGCTCTGCAAGACGTAGTCTTTATAATCTGCTCACTTCCACTGTTTCCCTTGTTTACTGGTAGTCACCTTATTGCAAGCTAAAGCACTATCCCATGCAATATCACCAAGGCTCACTCTCTCACCTTCTTTTGTTTTCTATTTTTCATCTATCACTGAGGTTTTACTTCAAACTCTATTTCAAATAATGACTCTCCCACCTAAGCCATAGTAATTCCTGTTCTATCCCTCATTCTTGCTTTATTCCCCCCGATAGTTTACATCACTGTCTGACATAGTAGATACCATATTCTTTTCTTCATTTTATGCCTTCTACCTTTAAAATAGACACTACAAGGAAGTATAGATTTCTGCATTTTTGATGCTATCTTCCAAGTACTGAGAATACATTTGGGCATGCAGTAGACACTGGTGATATATTTGAATATATACCTTCCTATTATGTACCAGACACTGTTCTAAGCATTAGGAATATGGCAATGAATAAAAGGGACTAGGCTCCCCCCACTGTGTATGTTCCACTCACTTAATACTAGTTTTAAAAAAATAACACCTACTTTATAGTCATTCAACCTATTCCATATGTATAAGCAAAGATGGTATGCTTAAGAGGACATGTAATGAATATGGTATGATTAACATTGTTCTGCATGAAACAGCTGACCTGAACAAGGGGGAGCTCATGAACCCCAGACTGATAGCTGGGAAACCAGTATGAGACTGATCCAGTCTCCCTGAATGTGGATGTCAGTGAGGAGGACGCGGAAATCTATGGGGCCTCTGGCAATGGATCAGTATTTATCCCTAGCATACGCATGGACTTTGAGAACCCATTCCACATAGAGGGATACTCTTTCAGCCTAGACACACTGGGGAGGGCCTAGGTCCTGCTCCAAATGATATGACAGACTTTAAGATCCCCTATGGAAGGCCTCACTCTCCCTAGGGAGCAGAAAAGGGTTGGGATAGGGGGTTAGTGGAGGGCAGGGGAGGAGGGGAGGGATCGGGAACTGAGATTGACATGTAAAACAAGCTTGTTTCTAATATAAATAAAAAAAATAGAAAAAACCTGTAACACCAATCCCAGGGGATCTGGCATCCTCACACAAACATACATGTAGGAAAAATACCAATACACATAAAAATAAAAGAATCATTAAAAAAACATTGTTCTGTATGCTACCAATATTTGAAAATTATGTAAGCTAACTGTATAAAGTCTACCTAATGTGTTGCTTGATTTTTTGTATTTTATGTATATGGTTGTTTTGCCTGCATGTATGCCTGTGCATCACATGTGTTCCTGGTGACTGAGAAGGCCAGAGGGGTGTTGGTTCCTCTGGAGCTGGAGTTATATGCAGCTGCAAGCTGCTATGTGTGTGCTGAGAATCGAACTCAGGTCTTCTGGAAGAGCAGCAAATGCTCTCAACCACTGAGCCATCTCTCCAGCCTTTGAGTTTTTAAGCATCTAAAAAGTTTATTTGCCATTAATTCTGGTTCAATTCAACCTTTTCTTTGGTGGCAGAGAATTTTATAACATTGTGGCATTAAACTATACTAAGCTAACTATAAATATGTTTTTGTCATGGAAATAACCCATTTTTGTCAGTACTTGACATAAAAGGCAAGGTCTGAGAAGTCAAATTATAATGAAGCTACATGGCACTGAAATAACATGATGGTAATTATAGAATAGCATACTAGTGTCACGGGGCAGCACATAATTAAACAGCAGATGAAACAGTGAGCAAGAATGTATTGTGAGTGTAGAGGTAGAACAGTACCTGGTAGTTGGAGAATCTAGGTCTAGGGTTAAGTATTACACATTTCTTTTCACTGAATGTAACACCCTTAAGGTTGGGAGTTACAGAAGGGGAAAAAATTAAAATTTAGCCTCGACACCTTTATAAGTAATATGGACTAGGGAAGGGTTGCTAGAAGGAATAGCAAAGATGTAACTAACATTCTTTCCAAATGAGTAATACATTTTTCCTCTTTCTTTCTTAGCAGGAGTAACTGGTTCTTTGCATAATATTTCTATTTTCTTTCTTAGTATGTTATTGGTTTCTCATTTAAAATTTCCAAATGTCTCAAGTGATCTCTCAAAGCCACAATTTTGTTACAGTGAGCCTGTTCAGTGAGCCTCTGGGGGCTGCCATTGTGATGGGAATGGCTAGCAGGAAAGAACATTTTCTGACTAGGAGTGATTTTGTAGAGTCTGAATATTATAGCACCTAACTTGTCACTATCAGTAAGTTCCTAGATTGAAACTGTAACACTAGAGTGGAGGAATGTCTGAGCAACCCTGATTGGATGGATGGTGAAAGATAGCTGAGTGTCCCAGGAACTGACTTCATGGAAATACTTAGTATTTTTTCATGATACAATGCATGAATTTTTAAAATGTCTGCTAAAGTGACTGGAGAAACGGATCAGTTGTTAAAAATAGCTGTTGTTCATCCAAAGGACCTGAGTTCAAATCCCAACACCCACATGGGATGGCTTACAACTACCTGTAATTCCAGCTTCAAGGAATCTGACACCTGGATTCCACAGGCATCACACACAAGCAGACCACACACGGTGGGGAGCATTATACATGCACATAAATAAATAAGAATGTAAATACTTTTTTAAAAAGTAAATATCTGGGTTTGAATCCACATGCCATTAATTCACCCACCATAGCATTAATCCTGTAACCTCTGCGACCTCATCTGTAAAATTTAGAGAAAATCTGAGTGGTTATTCACGGACTTATTGTAAAGCTTAAATAAAATTATCTATATTCACACTTAGCTCAGTGCTTGACATACAATGGTAATTGGATGAATGCTTAGCTGTTATTATCTTGTTCTATAAGCACAGCTGTGTAGAGGGAGAATATAAAATAAATTGAGGGAATTATTCCTGTCTTGAAGAAACTAATAATCTACTTCAGAAGAGAAGGAATATATTAAAGAACTGGAGAGAAATCATAAAATAATTATATTAGTTAAGGCTCTTTTATTTGCAAGCAACAAAAATTAACTTTGCCTTATTTAAGAAAAAATGAGTACTAGAGTAAATTCATCATAATGAATCAGGAGCATTCCCCACACTCAAAAACAAGCTAAACTCTCAAGCCTTGACAAGGACAAGCATCAAGTAAGCTCCTGAAATCAGTAACTAGACACTGGGTTGGATTGTGGGTTCCTCGAGTTCAGCCAATGTTCCAGTCTAAATGTTTGTGTGTCCCCATAATGAAGTATATTGAAACCTAACCAAAAATGTGACAGTGTTATCATACTGGGCAATAGACAGGTCATGGGTGGGATTTGTTCCCTTCATAAAAGAAGCTCCAGTGAGCTCTTTTTTCTCCTCCACCATGAGAACATATAGCCAAAAAAGCAAACGAACAGCAAAAACAGCCCACAGCTGTCAGTGAATTAGGAGGTGTGCCTCACCAGACCCCAAAACTACATGATTTGGTTCTACACTTTGATCTTGATTCCCCAATCTTCAGACCAGTTATCAATAAACTTCAATTGCTGTTAAATTGCTTTGTTTGTTGTAATTTTGTTTCAGTGACCTAAGCTGTCCAAGATAATTAGTCACCTAGTGATCCAACTTCAGGTGTGTTAGTCACACTTCTCACTGCTGTGACCAAAATCTGACAGGAGCTAATTTAAGGGGACAATTGATTGATGTTGCCTCATGGTCGGAGGAAATACAATCCATCATGCCTTCCATCGTGGCTAGGAAACCATAGCATCAGGCAGTTATGTGGCAGGTGCTTGTTTACCTCTCAGCAGGCCAGGAAACAAAGAAAGAGGGACTTCTCCTTTTTCCATTTTTGCTCCATTCAAGCACTCAGTCCATAGGATGGTGTCACCCACATTGAACCTAGGTCTTTTCTCCAAAGTTAATTCTTTCTGAAATAGCCTCATAGGCATAACCAGAGATATGTCACAAATATCCTGGGTGGTCCCAAATCCAACCAAGTTCTTAATGAAAATTAACCATCAGTTTCAATATCTCTCAGTCTCTAGGTTTCTATGTATCAAGTTTTACATTGCTAGTAATGATAACTTGATTGGCCTAGATTTTTTTCTGTCTAATGCCTCTGAATCAACTAAGTAACCTTGCCTCATATGAGGCATGACAATCTATAGAAATACCACCTGCCATGGAGAAGCCGACCCAAAATACTGCCTCCTAGAATATATTTCACTTGTTACCTCCCTGTCTTCATCTTCTGTGTCACCCAGTGTTCCGACATCCTTGCTTTTCTTCCAAAAGAGATGAACATGATATATTCCAGCAACTTCCCCCTGGCCATTTTTTTTGGCTTGGGATGTTCAGTTTCTTTTTTATGTTTATATGTATGAAGTTTTTTTTCCTGCATATATACCTGGGCATCAGTTGCATGTATGGTGCCCACAGAGGCCATGAGAGTGTGTTAAAAACCTTGAAACTGGAGAAACAGACTGTTCTGAGCCATCATGGGAGTGAAATCAAACCTAGGTCCTCTGGAAGAGTAGTAAGTATTGTCAACCTCAGAGCCATCTCTCCAGCCTCCATATTCAGTTTCTTAAATAACCATATGAATCACTCCTTTCAAATTATATTCAAATGTCATCTTCTCAAATGGCCTTTATTGATAAAGTTATCTAATATTTCAATACCCACTATACACACATGTATATACTTCTCCTTCTCTCATCCATTATACTCTTCAATAATTAAAACTTTCAGTACTAGGGTTAGGCAGGAGATTAATGTTTGGAGGAACTGATCACAAATATCCCCCAAAAGATTATATAATGGACAATAGGGATCAGTGGTCACTCCAGCTGGGCCATAAAGATAGTTGGTGGTGGGAGTCAATGAAATAGCATATAAAGACTATTTGTGGTGGTTTTTCTAGCTGAACCATCTCAAGACCCCAAAACAGGATATAAAGGACAATAGGTGGTAGCATATGCCTTTAATTCCAGTACTTAGAGCAAAATACAAGTGAATTTCAATAAGCTTGTAGTCAGCCTGGTTTGTATAGTGAGTTCTAGTCTATCCAGACCTATATAGTGAGACCCTGTCTGTTGAAAAGAAAACCAATGGGTGGTAGTGGTCTCTAGCTGGGTGAGCTAAAAGCAACTTTGGGACTTCCTGACTAGGGATAAGTGCAGAGAGTTGTTGCCCTTTCTTCTAGTAAACTTTTAAGTTTGTGGAGTGTTTAAATCCTTCTACATATTATTGTGTCTTATACATATACTTATAACAGACTGAATTCTGGGCAAAGTGGACTTCTAGGAGGAGGTCTTTTCCTGAAAGTGCACACCCTGGGGGAGACACAAAGGAATAGACAAACAGAAAGAAAAGCCACCACTGCTAGTTCAGAAGCATTGTTTCTTGCCTATGCCTTTCCTCTTTCATTTTCTTTTTATGTATTCTTAAAAGGGATTGTGGGTGGGTGGTCTCCTGTAATTCTCTCTCTGTCTGTCTGTCCGTCCCTCTCTCTCTCTCTCTCTCTCTCTCTCTCTCTCTCTCTCTCTCTCTCTCTCTCTCTCCCTCCCTCCCTCCCTCTCCCCCACTGTGTGTTTGTGTCACACACATGTCATAACATGTGACCATGTTTAAAGATCAGAGAACAATTATGGAGCGTCAGTTCTTGTTGGGCGATATTCGATCACACTGTGAATCCCGAGTTTGCATTTGTGTTAATTAAATAAAATTAACCTTGGATCAGGATTCTGCATTTGCACCTAGTTGACAGAAAGTAATTATAGTCTCAGAGTGCATACCGGAGAGATAGAGAGACACAGGAAATAGTAGGGTGGGGTTTGGAGTGGCACAGGTTTTTCTGGTTTGGCAAAGAGGAAGCACTGTGGATGCCAGCAAGGAAAGAGAGTTAGATGCTACTCAGCCTCTCTGAACCTTCAGGTTTTCACCTGCTTTGAATCTCAAGTCTAATTCATAATTAGAACAATAGAGATTTCATTAAAGCTACCTTTAGAGATAGCAAGAGCAGAATTCTCTCCAGGCTGTGGCCTGAGAGGCTTGTGTAGCTTCTAGAGAAACAGGCCAATAACTGCAGAATTGCAATTGCTGGCTGAAATAGCAGTAGATTAAGGCACAGCCACTGTGCTGAAGTTAAAACAACAAGTGGCTTTCAGGCCTTTTGTCAGGTTGGGATAGCAAGTGCTTTTCCACACTGAGCTAGCTCGCCAACTCAGCTCTTACTTTTTTCTAAAGAATGCATTCTTCCTCCCTTGCTTGCTCTAACTAAACCCATGAATGCTAGTTCTGCTACTGTGTCCCATTTGAATTCTTCTCCTTTGAGAGCACTAGAACTGGGACTGAGGACAGAGGAAACATGGCTTCATATATACCAGCTAGTTCTTGTATGACAGATACCAGAAATTCACACTTGGCCAAAAAGGATACCCATTTAGCTTAGGTCGTGCTTTTGAGGGTTAAAAGAGCAGTTATCTTAATCTGGCTTATCTGGGCTCATCTCTTCTGGGTTTGCTCATGTTTGGTGGCCAGTTGGCTGGCAGAACTTCCACTGACCAGATGATGTGAAATAGCTTCACAACTCACATTTCTAGTGTATGGTAGACTGTCAGTGAGGGTATCTCTGTCTGTTTTGAGCAGCTTCCTCATCTTTCCAGCAGGCTCACTGGGATTCATGCACATGGCAGTCTTAGGGTTCCAAGAGTAGTAAAGCAGCGAGCCTCTATAAACTAGTACTTGGAAAATTTCGACTTGTCATGGTGTTTTATTTACTAATTATCTTACTGATCAAACTAAGTCACCTGGCCAGCCTAAAATTAGGGGGTTGAAAAACAGAATAAGAGTTTTCGTGCTAAGAAAATAAAGTGATGATGGAGTGTGCATGTGAGGATTGACAAGATTTGTGCCCATCTTCACAATCTGCCACCATATAGGATGTATTGTAAAACTTAATGTTTATTATAAAAGTAACCCCTTCATTCCCAAATCATACCAGAAGAATAATCTTGAGTGAGCAAGGAGATGTGTAGAATGATGGCTTTTTGTTGTTTGGGGTTGTTTAAAAGCATGGAGTTTTCCTTAAATCAGCACATAGGCTGCCACATTTGTGTGATACAGCTTCTGTGCAGTCATTTTTCTGCCTATTTCACTAGCACAGTGCCTTAACTACTCTAGCAATTACACAGACAAAAATCAACATCCCACATGAACATTGAAATGAGTGCAAATCAACCTAATGGCCTCTCCTACAGGGTGCATTAGCATGCAATGAACATTTGCTCTAGCTGATATTATATATGCAAATAAGACTTTAATTTTGATACACTGTCTCATGGACTTGTCTTCAGTTCAGTGCAGTTCTCCTTATATCGTTACGGGTGAATCAGTCTACCATTTTCAGTGTGCTTACCATTGATAGACAATAAGGCTTACTTTTCACATCAGGTGTTCTCTTCGACTCATCAGTTCTCTGTCCCCAATGGAGAACTTTATTTTTAAGGAGGAGGACATGATGTCTTGCCCTCCTATGCTTTTTATTCTTTTTCCTTCTTGAACTGTCCTCTGCCCACCTACTTTCATCAGCATCACAATAGAAGTTTTGTTTGTTAAGATAGTTATTATAAGAACTTATGACTATTACTATTTTTGTCAACTCTCATTAAGAGAGAAAGAGAGTAGAAAAGAGGAAAAGGAAAGGGGAAGGGGAGTGGGAAGAATGAGGGGAAGGAGGAAAAAGAGCAGCAAGAGGAGGAGGAGAAAGAGAGGGGGTGAGAAAGTAAATTAGGAGTGATTGTCTAGCTGTTATATAGAAAATATTAACCCTTTATACCAATGCCGTGGAGTACTTGTTATTGTCCTCATTAACAGCAAAGAAAACAGAGATTAAATACTTTGCCAAGAGTTAAGGGATTGTTAGGTATCATCTGATAGTGACTCCAGATCTGAGGGAATAGAAATACTTTTGAGAATATTATTTGTAACTTCTGGAAAGTAATTATCATTACTGATAACTCGTACCACCATTTTCTGGTGACATCAACAATATTTGGAGGGTTATATTTGGTTTTTCCAGAGAAACAAAATCACAAGAAAACAGAAATGTAAACCCAGAGAGACTGACTTATTAGAATTGCCTTATAAAATTACAGATGCTGAGAAGTCTCCAAATCTGTTGCCTACAAACTGGACATATACTTTCCAGTATATTTAATCAAAGAATACTGAAGAACAAGAAGTAAAAATGATCTATTGCTCTATAAAACCGTGTGGATGATGCCCTATGACATCTTTGTTCTATCTAGCCTAAGACAATCAAAGGGGTAGGAGAGAAGAGGACACATGATGTGGTTTCATTTATATGAAGTTCAGGAAGTAAAATGAATGGTTACCAGGGTGAGATAAAGTAATATTGCTGAGGAGAGAAGCAAAAAGGATCTGTCTGAAGTAGGAGCAATGCTCTGTACCATGACCTGGCTTGTAATAGTAAGGACATCAAATTCTACCAATACATTTAAGATTAATGTATTTGATTACATGTATGCTATACTACATAAGATTTTAACTTTTTATTGAAAAAATATTCTTCGTTTGCTACAAGTTTAAATAAATAAAACCTTAAATACACACCTGAAATTAACCTGCTTGCCAAATTGCTCTCTCATGTGTATGGATCCATTGTCATGTATTTCACATTTATGAAATAAGATTATGCTTGTTTATTGCTATGTATCCAAGTCTTTACAGCTTTGATTAAATGTCTGCTTCATGCATGGCATATCTGTGATTTATAGAATAGATAGTAGCTGACCTTCCATCATTTATGTATTGTTAACTAGGTCAGTAGCAATTCCTCTCTCTGACATAGCTTTGCTTTATCATATTGAGTTAAACTAAAGTATAAGTTTCTTTACACATTTCATATACATCCTATTTATTTAAACAGATGGGAAGTTTGGGACAGGTTTAACATTCTGTTCCCTTACTTTTTCCCTGTACTTGATCAGAAAATGGAAATGATGCCAGAAGTCAAAGGGAAAGTATTGCCAAGTGTTTCCCAAAAGATAAGAAGAATCATACCCTTATTCTCCACAGGTAAGCCTCAGAACTTTGTCCTAAGTCACATTCACTCATTAAAAAAAAATGCACTAGAACATACACAGATGACTACCCCAATTGTCATTAGCCAACTTTCATCCAATAGCTGATGGAAACAGATGCACCGACCCACAGATGAACATTAAGCCAAGCTCTGGGAATCCTGATGAAGAGAGGAAAAAGAATTGTATGAGCCAAAGGGGTCATAGATATCCCCAAAAAACCCACAGAAAGAATTAAAACCTGGGCTTATAGGAATTCAAAGAATCTGAACCAACAACCAAGGAGCCTGTATGGGATCGACCTAGACCCTCTGCATATATGTTACTGTTGGGTAGTTGGGTCCTCTTGTGGGACTCCAAACAGTGGGAACAAGGGCTGCCCCTAATGCTTTGGCTGGCTTTTGGGAACCCATTCCTCGTATTGGGTCACCTAGCCCAGCCTTAATAAAAGGGCTTAGACCTATGGAAACATGAGATATGAATTATGAAATATAGATCATGAGTTATGAATAATAAAGTATGAAATATGAAATATGGAGTATGAGATATGAGACATGAGATATATGAATTATGAAATATGAGTTATGAATCATGAAATATGGAATGTGAAATGTGAATTGTGAATTATGAATCATGAATCATGAAATGTGAAATATGATATATGAAATAAATGTGAAACATGCAATATGAATCATGAAAATGGATATTAAATATGAATTATTAATTATTAATTATGGAATATGAGATATGAATTATGAGTTGTGGAATATGAGTTGAATCATGACATATGAAATATGAATTCTGAATTATGGAATATGAAATACAGATTTTGAATTATGAAATGTAAATTCTGAATTATGGAATATGAAATATGGGATATGAGATGAGAGAGACATGAGGTATGAATTATGAGTTATAAGATATAAAATATGAGTTACGATCATGACTGATCATGAAATATGAATAATGAATAATGAAATATGAATTATGATACATGAGATATGAAATATGAAATGTGGAATATGAAATATAAACTATGTATTATAAATTCAGCATTTACATGCCAGCATCCAGTTATGCCAGCACCATTTGTTGAAGATGTTTTCTTTTTTCCATTGTATAGTTTTAGCTTTTTTTGTCAAAGATCAGATGTTCATAGGTGTGTGGGTTAATATCAGGGTCTTCAATAAGATTCCACTAGTCAACTTGTCTATTTTTGTGCCAATACCAAGCTGTTGTCATTAACATAGCTCTATAGTAGAGCTTGAAGTCAGGAATGGTGATGCCTCTGGAAGTTCCTTTAGTGTACAAGGCTGTTTTGGCTATCCTGGGTCTTTTGTTTTTCCATATAATGCTGAGAATTGTCCTTTCAAGGTCTGTGAAGAATTTTTCTGGAATTTTTATAGGGATTGCATTGAATTTGTAGAGTGCTTTTGGTAAGATTTCCATTTTTACAATGCTACCTATCCAAGTGCATAGGAGACCTTTCCATTTTCTGGAATCTTCTTTAATTTATTTTTTTAATACCTCAAAGTTCTTGTCATACAGGTCATTTGCCTGTTTGGTTATAGTTTCCCCAAGATGTTTTATGTTGTTTGTGGCAATTGTAAAAGGTGATGTCTCCCCAATTTCTTTATCAGCCCATTTTGCATCTGTATATGGTAGGGCTACTGATTTTCTTGAGTTAATCTTGTATCCTGCCACTTTGCTGAAGGTGTTTGTCAGCTGTAAGTGTTCCCTGGTAGAATTCTTCGGTTCACTTGTGTAGACTATCTTATCATCTGCAAATAGTGAAAGTTTTACTTCTTCCTTTCCAATTTGTATCCCCTTGATCTACTTTTGTTGTCTTATTGCTCTAGCAAGAACTTCAAGTACAATATTGAAGAGATATGGAGAGAGTGGAAACCTTGTCTTGTTCCTTGAGTTTCTCTCCATTTAATTTGATGTTGGGTGTTGGTTTGCTATATATTGCCTTTGTTATGTTTAGGTATGTTCCTATTATCCGTGATTGCTCCAAGACCTTTATCGTGAAGGGGTATTTGAATTTTGTCAAAGGCTTTTTCAGCATCTATTGAGATGATCATGTGGTTTTTCTCTTTCAGATTGTTTATATGGTGGATTACATTGATGGGTTTTCATATGCTGAACCATCCATCCATCCATCCCTGGGATGAAGTCTACTTGATCTTGGTGGATGTTTTTTTCTGTTGGATTTGATTTGCCAGTATTTTATTGAGTATTTTTGCATCAATATTCAGGAGGGAGATTGGTCTGTAGTTCTCTTTCTTAGTTGTGTGGTTTGGGTACCAAGGTAATTGTAGCCTCATAAAAAGAGTTTGGCAATGATCCTTCTGTTTCTATTGTGTGGAACAATTTGAAGATTATTGGTATTAGCTCTTCTTTGAATTTCTGGTAGAATTCTGGCTGAAAACATCTGGTCCTTGGCTTTCCTTGATTTCTTGCATCTTTTGGTTTGTCTTTTCTTCCATTTCTCTGAAGGATTTTCTGATTTCCTCTCTTAGATTCTCTATCATTTCCATGAAGTTGTCTTTAAGGTTGCTCTCTTCTGCTTCTTCTGTGTTCGGATGTTCATGTCTTGCTGGTGTAGACTCCCTAGGCTCTGGTGGTATCATATTGGTTTTCCCGTTGTTGGATGTGTTCTTATATTGTCTTCTTCCCATCTCTTGTTCCAGTGGGCACAGTTGGTGTCACTTCCTTTCCTGGTGGTTATAGGTCCAGTTATAGGTCTCTTCAGGTGTGTGCAATTGATTTTGATACTCTGATGGGTTTCAAGTTGGGTGCAGGCAGGTCTGAGGCACTCGATCTCCAGGTGGGTGAGAGCAGCACTGGCTCAGAAATGTCAGCAGACTCTGGGTTACTTGGACCTCAGGGTTCGAGTCGTCCTGTCAAAGATTCCCAGGGCGGGATTTGCCAGGGCAGGCCGGCAGTAGTTGGGCCCAAGTTAGGGGCTGAATCAGCTCACCTCTGAACTCTCTGCCGGAATAGCCCAGCGATCTCAGCAGAGACAGGATCCCAGGGTCCTCAGGGACTGATTCAGTCCTCCTGCAGATCCTGGGGCAGGATTTGCCCTGCCTGCTTCTATTTGGTTAGGGGTTATAGGTCTATTTAAATTGTTTATCTGTTCTTGATTTAACTTTGGTAAGTGATATCTATCCAGAAAATCGTCCATTTCCTTTAAAGTTTCCAATTTTGTGGAGTACAGGTTTTCAAAGTATGACCTGATGATTCTCTGGATTTCCCCAGTGTCCATTGTTATGTCCCCCTTTTCATTTCTGATTTTGTTAATTTGCATGTTCTCTCTCTGCCTTTTGATTAGTTTGTATAAAGGTTTGTGTATCTTGTTGATTTTCTCGAAGAATCAACTCTTTGTTTCACTGATACTTTGTATTGTTTTCTTTGTTTCTACTTTATTGATTTCAGCTCTCAATTTGATTATTTCCTGGCATCTACACCTCCTGTTTGACTTTTCTTGCTTTTGTTCTAGAGATTTCAGGTGTTCTGTTAATTCTCTAGTGTGGCTATTCTCCAGTTTCTTCATGTGAGCACTTAGTGCTGTGAAGTTTCTTCTTAGAACTGCTTTTAGAGTGTCCCATAGGTTTTGGTATGTTTTGCCTTCATTTTCATTGAATTCTAGGAAGTATTTGATTTCTTTCTTTATTCCTTCCTTCACCCAGTAGTGATACAATTGAACATTGTTCAATTTCCATGAGTTTGTGGGGTTTCTACAATTTGTGTTGTTTTGAATTCTAATTTTAAGCCATGGTGGTCCGATAAGATACAGGGGATTATTCCAGTTTACTTTTATCTGTTGAAGTTTGCTTTATTCCCAAGAATGTGATCGATTTTAGGGACGGTTCCATGTGGCACTAAGAAGAAGTTATATTCTTTTGTGTTTGGATGGAATGTTCTATAGATGTCTGTTAAACCCAATTGGGTCACAACGTCTGTTAGTTCCTTTGTTTCTTTGTTAAGTTTCTGTCTGGTAGTCCTGTCCAGTGGTGAGAGTGGGGTGTTGAAGTCTCCCAGTATAAGTGTGTGGGGTTTAATGTGTGGTTTGATCTTCACTAATTTTCCTTTCCCGAATGTGAGTGCCTTTGTATTTGGGCCATAGATGTTCAGAATTGAGACTTCATCCTGATGGATCTTTTTTCTGTGATGAATATAAAATGACCTTCTACATCTCTTTTGATTAATTTTAGTTTACAGTCTGATTTGTTAAATATTAGGATAGCTACACTTGCTTGCTTTTTAGGTCCATTTGATTGGAAAATCTTTTCCCAACTCTTAACTCTGAGGTAACATCTGTCTTTGAAGGTGAGGGATGTTTCTTGTATGCAGCAGAAGAATGGATTCGTCTTTGTATCCATTCTGTTAGCCTGTGTCTTTTTATATGGGAGTTAAGACCATTGTTATTGAGGGATATTAATGACCATTGATTGTTGATTCTTGTTTGTTTTGGATTCATTTTTGGTGGTGGTATTGTGTGTGCGTTTTTCCCCTATTTCTGGCTTTTGTTAAAGTGAGACTATCTATTGCCTATGTTTTTGTGTAGTTAACTTCCTTGGGTTGGAGTTTTCCTTCCAGAGCTTTCTGTAGTGCTGGATTTGTGGATATGTATTGTGTAAATCTGGTTTTGTCATGGAATATCTTGTTTTCTCCATCCATAGTGATTGAGAGTTTTGCTGGTTATAGTAGGCTGAGCTGGCTAAAATCTGTGTTCTCTTAGTGTTTGTCAGACATCTACCCAGGACCTTCTGGCTTTCAGACTTTCCATGGAGAAGTCAGCTGTAATTCTGATAGGTCTATCTTTATATGTTACTTGGCTTTTTCCTTTGTTGCTCTTAATATTAGTTCTTTATTCTGTATGTTTGGTGTTTTGATTATTATGTGGTGAGGGGACTTTTTGGGTCCAGTCTAATTGGCATTCAGTAAGCATCTTGTACTTTCATTTGCATGTCCTTCTTCAGGTTGGACAAGTTTTCTTCTATGATTTTGTTGAATATGTGTTCTGCGCCTTTGAGCTGGGCTTCTTTGCCTTCTTCTATACCTATTATTCTTAGGTTTGGTGTTTTCACGGTGTCCCGTATTTCCTGGATATTTTATGTTAAGGATTTGTTTGATTTAAGATTTTCTTTGGTTGATGAATCTGTTTCCTCTAGTTTATCTTCAGCGCCTGAGATTCTTTCTTCCATCTCATGTATTCTGTTGGTTATGCTTGCATCTGTAGTTTCTGATAGTTTACTCAGCTTTTCTATTTCCAACATTCCCTCAGTTTGTGTTTTCTTTATTGTCTCTATTTCACTTTTCAGGTCTTGAACTGTTTCAGTTGTTTCCTTCATCTGTTTGATTGCTTTTTTTCTTGGCTTTCCTTGCTTTCTTTAAGAGATTTGTTGATTTCTTGAATTTTTGGTTTGTTTTTTCTTCCATTTCTTTAAGGGATTTTTTTTCAAATCCTGTTTGAGGGCTTCTATCATTTTCATGAGGTTGTTTTTAAGGTCATTCTCTTCTGATTCATCTGTGTTGAGATGCTCAGGTCTTGCTGGTGTAGAGTCCCTAAACTCTGGTGGTGTCATATAAGTCTTTCTGTTGTTGGATGTGTTCTTACACTTTTGTCTTTCCATCTCTTCTTCCAGTAGGTATAGAAGGGGTCTCTCCCTCTCCTGGTGGGTATGGGTTCAAGGCTTTATCCTCTCCTCTCTCTTTCTCTCTCTACCAGAGGGTGGAGGGGCAAGACTAGAATGGTGGCAGATGAAGCTGGCTGCTTTGTTCTGCCTCCAGGTCCCTCTGCAGGATTCAGTGGCAGTAGGCGTCTTGCAGCCACTGGTCAGGGGACTCAAAAAGGGGGAGGTGGACTAGAAGAGCTCCTGGGACTCACCTCTCAACCAGGGAGTAGAGGGGCAAGACTGGAACGGGTGCCGATGAAGCTGGCTGGTTTGTTCTCCCTGTTTTATGGATTTTTATGACAGTGAGACACAACTGCTCCTGGTAATACCAATTACTTCAGAAAGGAAGATGGGCACTAAAGAAACACATTATGGAGTTTGCTTTCGACATGGCAAGACTAGCCATTTGGGCAAGAAGCTGTTTTTGCCTGGATTTTTTGACTGTATGCTGTATAAACTGGATACGCAGGACCCACAGGAAAGTGACTGCTGAACTTGAACAAACAAGACAGGGCAGTCCTGCAGGGTTCCTGCTTCATGGAAGAGTCTGCCAGATATTCTGCAGGACACAGACAAAAATGACTGACAATCTGCCAATACAGGTGGACAGTTTACAATTTCCTGCTTCACTGAGAAGTCTGCCAGACACACTATGGCCTGTGGGCAGAAGATGATGCTCCAGCATTACAAAGAAACTTTGGGAGACTGTCCAGGCAGCAAGACATCTCTGTCAGTTCTAGAGTTATATATTTTTCTTCTCAGATCTTTGATGAGGTTGAAGACTAGACAGTCATAGCTATATCCTCTCTTATCTTAAATAAAAAAATACTAGGTACAAGACTTAGACTTTCCAGATTAGGACTGCTATCAGAGCAATCTCTGTCATGCCTTTACCCTGAAACTGGACATGCAGTATGTGTCTATTGCTCATTGTTGTAGGTTTTAATTTGTGTATGATTTTACCTTTCCTTTTCCTGGAGTATACTAGACATTTGTTATCATTGTATATATTTTTTGCATCAGGCTTAAAACTTTCTTCTTTAGACTAAAAGGGTAATTGTAGTGGCATCTCATCTTGCCAGTGAATTTGTATTAATGGCCACACCCCTTTGGGTGGATGTGACCAAAGGGTGGAGAAGATAGGCAGGGATAGGAGATGGGGAGAATGCTGGGGACAGAAGTGCAAAAAGACGCCATGTGGTGGAGGAAGGAGTAATAGGTCCAGACCCTTCTCCAGTAAAATAAGAACACATGGAAATACTTAGATTCATAGAAATGGGGTAATAATTAAGAGAGGGCTAGCCAGTAAGAAGCCCTAGCCATTGGCCAACAGTTTAATAATTAATATAGCATCTCTGTGTGTTCACTTGGGGCTGAAGTGCCAGGACCTGGCGGGACAAGAAAAACTCTAGCAACATATTATTGTAATTTTTTCAAGACAGGGTCTCACTATGTAGTCCTGGATGGCTGGAACTTGTAAAGTAGACCAGTCTGGCCTTGAACTCACAGACATCTGCCTGCCTCTGCCTAGTGAGTGTTGGGATTAAAGGAATGCCCATTTATCATTGTAGTTTTGGTTTGCATTTGATGTTGAGCAGCTTTTCATGTTTCCATGTATTTATTGGCTACTGATATAGCTCCAATAGGAAAATGTCTTAGATTCCACGTCCATGCTTTTTTATTTGGTTTTGTTTTTGCTTGTGAGTTTCTGTTTGTTTGCTTTCTGAAACCAAGTCTCATGAAACCCAGGCTAACATTGAACTTACTCTGCATTCAAAGATGGCCTTGCACTCCTGACCCTCATTTTCCATCCTCTGAAAGACTAGAATTACAGTACTGAGTCACCCTGCCCAGCTATGTTCATCTGTTGTAAGCTATAATGCTTTTGTATTGGCATATATTAATTATATATAATGGGTTTCATTATGGCATTTTCTTGCATCAATATAATTTGATCATAATCCATCCCATTACACTCTCTTGTTCTCATTGCACTCTTGCTGATTTCTTTCATCTAAGCAGCCCCCCTTCTAATTTCATGCAGTGTGTGTGTGTGTGTGTGTGTGTGTGTGTGTGTGTGTGTAAGAGACAGAGAGAGATCGAGCCACTTTAATAAGTGTTGCTTATTTTAGTGTAGTGAAGGGATTTTATTGGAACAATGCTATGCCACTGGAAAAACTGTCTCCTTTTCCCCCAGCCACCATTAACTACCAATATTGCCCCTCCCCCTAGCTACTGTTAACTGTCTATAAATCTTCAGGGAGTGGTGTGCTCATTTTTAGTTGCAGTGTGTTTACATGATTCTTACACAAAGCAAAATACAAATGAAAACCTTAGAGAACATACAAGCACCATTTAAGGATACTTCAGTGTCACAGCAAATATACAAGTAAATTTAGGGCTGTCAAGTATTAGCATATCATGAAATAAAGACATGAGAATGCAACCTCAGTGATGCACAAATGTGCTGTTCATTTCTTTATTTATTTAATGTGTATGTGTGTTTTGCCTGTATGTATGTTTGTGCACCACTATCGTGCCTGATGCCTTGGAGGCCAGAAAAGGGCTTAGGATCCCTTAGAACAGGTATGACAAAGGTTGTGAGCCTCCCTGTGGGTGCTGGGAATTGAATTGAACCCAGGTCCTCTGGAAGATCAGACAATGCTCTTGACTGCTGAGTCATCTCCTCCCCTGCCTAATTTCCTATATCATTATGTTTGGAAAACAAGTTAACTCCAGTCCTGCAAGACTGCACATTTTCCTTAAGTATTAGCAGCACTCCATTTACTTGGTTTGTTGTCAGCTAAAGTCTAAGGAACTGTCAAATTGCCAAAAAGCCTTTCATTTTGTCAGAACTAAGATTAAAGTAGGCAAGAGAAAGTAAAGTAATTCTTTCCCAGTAGGTGGGCTCTTAGATGAAATGTACCTTGCTTTTCAATTTTTCTACTAAAAAACTTCATTATATGGGGGCTGGAGAGATGGCTCAGTGGTTAAGAGCCCTGGCTACTCTTACAGAGGACCCAGGTTCAATTACCAGAGGGCATGTGGTGGCTTAACTCCACCTGTAATTCCAGTCTCAGGGGAGCCTAGATCCGAGATAACAGATCCACTCTCTTCTGGCTTCTGTTGGCATCAGGCATGCAAATGTGAACAGGCATACATGCCAGCAAAAACACCTTCGAACATAAATAAATCTTTTAAAAATATCATATAATTATCCCCAAACAGAAACTCATCCCACATAGAGTTGTATGGCTTCATATCACCTCATTACAGAAACACTCAAGACTTTATACCAAATCAAGACCTGGTGGTGCACATCTTTAATTCCATCAGTTAGGAAGCAGAGACAGGTAGATCTCTGAGTTGGAGGCTAGCTTGGTCTACATAGTGAATTCTAGGGACAGCCAAGAACACATAATGAGTCCCTGTCTCCAAAATAAAAACCCACCAACCGAAACAAATGTTTGAATCTTGTGAAAAAATTCCAAGGTCTGTATCTGCAAAGTCAATTTTTCCTTTTTCTCTATTAACATGAGCCTCCAAAAGGAGACTTAAAGCTGTGTGCTCTGAACTATTTAGTAGCCTGTCATCAATTTCTAATTCTTGAAGTGTCTTGGCTATAGCAAGATTTCCACAGAGAAGTATAATTCCACAAAACACATGGAAGTCTAAACCCATTAAAAGCTTTACAACAGGAAAGAATGCTACAATCTGAAGTCACACAGAGCCTGACAGTTTTCAAGTCAGTCCACAATGAGTGCTGTCTGGGTTACCTGCAGCTTCAGTTATTAACCAGACAGAAACAGTACATCCATGAACCACCAGCTTACTACTCTCTTGCTGTGATTAAGTCAGTATCTTCTGGCAGCTTAAGGTCTTGTATTTGACATCCAGGTCATTCTGAGTTTCCCCCAAGGAATTCCCCGACAAAGGAAACAACAAAACATCCATCCATGCATGCATCCATGCATCCATCCACCCATCCATTTGCTTATGGTACTGTGTGTTTTCCTCCACTAAACTACACCTTGAGAGGCCAATTTCATGACTCCATTTCTTTTACTGGACCCACAAGACCTGCCATAAAAGTGTCACATTAGAGAAGTGTACTTCCCATGGCCCTTTCATTGATGGTAAAACTGCTTCTGAATACATACAAATTGATGCCTTGGGAGTGTTTATCTGGCAGGTTCTTTGTTTCGAGCAGGCAAGGAACTGTGAAGGAATACTAAGAAGTATGCTGGCTATTGTGGAGGACTGCAGAAACACCCACATTTACGTAGCCCAGCTAATCTCTTCCATTTTACCTGTGAGGAAACTAAGGTTTTAAAGGGTCAGGAAGGGGCTGGTAGAATGTCTCACTGATTAAGAGGACTGACTGCTCTTGCAGAGGACTCAGTTTCAATTCCCAGTACCCACATGACAGCTCCCAACCATTCTAACTCCAGTTCCAGGGAATCTGACACCCTCTTTTAATCTCCCCAGACACTGGATGCACATGGTTCGCATACATACATGCAGGCAAAACACTCATAGCCTTTCAATTAAATTTTATTTTTAAGATAAAAGGGTGATATGATGTGTCCTGCGGCCTACTAAGTCAAAGCAGAGACTCCAGCTGCAGGGTTTTCGATTCATGGTCTTCAGCACTTTTCATTATCTCACACATACTACAAAGAGAGTAAAAAGATACATGGAAAAAGAGAAAGGGAAAGGACTCTGGAAAATGGTTTGTTTGAAAACTAACAGAATTACTTTGTTTTTATTGTCAATTAACATGACCATAGTAGAGTGCCATTCAAAAAGATAAACAAAGCCTACACACACACACACACACACACACACAGAGAGAGAGAGAGAGAGAGAGAGAGAGAGAGAGAGAGAGAGAGACAGAGACAGAGACAGAGACAGAGAGACAGAGAGACAGACTCACACACACACACACACACACACACACCAAATATGAAAAGAATTTTTCTAAGTTCAACTCATCATGCAACAAGACTTGCTTAGCATCCTCTCTTATACATCACTGAGTCATTCATTTCTGGTAGCTTTCCCTAATCTCTCTCTCTCTCTCTCTCTCTCTCTCTCTCTCTCTCTCTCTCTCTGAAAATCTGCCTAGATCCTCTCTCACATAAATCTGAAGCCTTTCCAGATTTTTTCCTTCCCGAGCCTAGCTCACTACAGGCTTTTGAGATGTAAATTAACATAATACTTCTGCATCCTCCCATTTTCCTCTCCACTTAACACCCTCTCATGAACCTTCAATCACTTGAGATTTTCCAAAAAGTGAAAGAAAGAGGGGAGATTGGAACAAGACTCATTATAATCACCGGTCCCTGTCACAGTGAAAAGCACAGTTTCAATGTGTCTGTGGAAAAATATCAACTCTGTCTTATTGTTACTTCCTTCTGTGCTGCTTCAGTCTCTGTGGAGAGAAGGTGGGGTTATTACAGTCATCCTCCCCTTACAAACTGTGGTCTTTATATTATTCCTTCTGACGTCTGCATGAAATGAAAAGTTACAGATCTCCTGTCTAGCATTAGCAACCTGTGGAGAATAGCAGAACCTATTTTAAAGACAGAACACTAAGCATGTACTAGGCTTAGGCATTGTTTAAAATAGTTAATCTATTTCTCTCATTTTTCTCTGTATTACAGAGGCAGGACTAGGAAAAAAACTTTAAAAATGGAGGAGACATGAGAAGGAAAAAGTCTCCTGGCCCAGGATCTAGTTTGCATTTCTTGCTGAAGGATAAACTTAAACACAACTGATAAAGCCAAAACTGCCTAACAGAAAGTGTTCTCCTGAAGACATTTGTCTTAGTTAGGATTTTGTTGCTGTGAAGAGACACCATGACTAGGACAAAACTTATAAAGAAAAACATTTACTAGGGGATGGCTTACAGTTCAGAAGTTCAGTCCATTATCTTCATGGTGGGAAGCATGGCAGTATGTGGGCAGACATGTTGCTGAAGGAGCCAAGAATCTACATCTGGATCTTCAGCTGGCAGCAGGAAGAGAGTAACAATGGGCCTGGATTGAGCATTTGAAACCTCAAAGCCCACACCGCAGTGACATGCTGCCTCCAACATAGCCACACCAACTCCAACAATGCCACACCTCCTAATAATGCCACTCCTTATAAGCCTATGGGGGCCATTTTCATTCAAGCCACCACAATTTTCAAACAAAGACGTTAAAAATAATACATAAGGGCCAGAGAGATGGCTCAGCAGTTAAGAGCGGTTGCTTTTCCAGAAGACCCAAGTTTGAGTCTAGTGCCCTCTTCTGGCCTCTACAGGTACTACATGCATAAGTTACACAACCATATTTGTAGGCAGCATTGTGTTTGTTTTAGGGCTTCATGGTATTTTATATACAATATTCAAGACATGTATCCAATGATCAAAAAATGAGACATAAATTATCAATTATTTTTATAGTTATTTTCTTGAGACAGGGACTCCCTATGAATCTCTAGCTGGCCCAAAAGTTACTATGGAGACTAGGCTGGCCTTTAATTTATACTTATCATTCTGCCACAATCTCCTGAAGGCTGGCGTTACAAGAGTGTGCCACCATACCTAGTTTAAATATTTATTTTATTTTTTTGTATTTAGAAGTCAAATATCCAGTAGCCTAGAGAATCATTTATCTCTACAGCAGTTCCCAACTCAGTTAAATCCACAGAATCATCAACCATTTGTATCATCAACACCAAGAATGTATCTGTAACTGTATGTAATGGAATTTTTTATATCCTGGGGAAATACATTACTAAAAATAGAGTCTATCGTTTATTTTTGCAAGAAAGATGTAACCAGCTTAACATGTTATCATACTGAAAATATTTTTACTTCTAGTATTTTCATCCTAGCTTCTAATATAATTTGGAAAAATAAACTGTTTGAACACATTGTCCATTTAACATAAGTCACATATGCATAAAGAAAGTCTCTGGCCATATTACATGCTGCAAACATCATTGTATTTTAACATAAGAATAGCAAACAGATTGATTAAGTGTTTATATTATAAGCAGATACTCAAATAAACATTGCATCTAGTTACTAGCCAGGTCTTCCCTTCCCTCATTTATCTCTATAACAATTAATTGTAGACCTTGGTATACCAGGTGAAAAGCATACCCACAGACCCAAAACTTAAAGCAAGGCTATCCTTTGTAAGACTTGCATTAAGAAAGGTAAGATGAACCAGGTATTCCCACATTCCAGTTTCTTATCAAATCGAATGTGCAGACTTGTTTTAGACTGGGCATCACTATGTAGCTTGGGCTAACTTCAAACTTACAGATCTTCTGGCCTCTTCACCTCTCCTGCCCCAAGTTAGTTGTCTGAACTACCACTCACAGTCATAGTTTCTTTTGTATGTGTATATATTCAATGCATTTGCTTGAATGGCTCTGAAAGTTGAGCCACATACAGAGTCTCCCTTTGTGACTCCTACTGTTCAAAACCCCCATTTTATGGGGGCACATTTTATGTTTTGCTAGTCATTTGTTGTCCTGTCATGGTATCTGGCCTATGATGGGCTCCCCTTCTTGTTTCCCATCACATTTATAGATATTGTATATTTTTGCATTTTCTAGGCACAGATACAGGGAAGGGAAATTTGTTTCATTTGAAGATGAATAATCTAAAATCTCAAGATTTTGGCAACTTTATGATTGGTGGATTGTGCAAATCTCAAAATTTGTGTTTTGAGTTTATCATCTCTCTTAATGAACTACTGACAGAGCAGATTCCTAGGCATAGAAACTTGTCAAACTCTGGATTTTATTTTAAATATAATACTGCTAATTGTCTAGCAATGTACATAATCCTCTTCCACTTGATAATATAATCCTTAAATTTAGGAAAAGTATATGTCTACCTACACTAAAGACTACATATCTTAGCTTCTCTTGCAGCTACATCTGACTATGTTGGCACATTCTGGCCAAAAAATACAATGGAAATAATAGTAAAGACTTGATACTCTGGAGTAGGTGTATAATTTGTAGTTCTCATCAGTTTCTGTGATATAAATAGTCCAGCTGTTTCTGCTTTTAAGCTACTATGTCACTGAATGAAGCCTTGGAAAGAGATTTACAATAGCAGTAGTCTTCCCTTACAGACAACATACATGGAAATACTCTCATTCCAAGCTTAAATAATAGTAACAACTACTAAAATATTTTAAAGACATATCAAATGTTTATTTTTAGTAAAAATTGTTCACTGATGATATTATAGAGTTTAGTTTTTTAATGACTTTATTTAATAATAAACTCACAGTTCTTTGAACTTGGACAAATGCCTCAGAGAGTTGATACAAGCAAGCTCTAGTACACCCTTAAGTGGAAGCATTGCATGAAATTTGTGCAACATTCTTAAAAAGAAGGTTCTTACTTTCTACTCCCCTTTGCCTTGTTTATGTAATGAAGGAGATAAAATATTGGTGAGCACCTTTAACACTACAGATGAGGATAATATTCTTGACAAAAAGAAAGAAGAAAGTCAGATTACTTTGGGCAGTTATGTCTACATGTCTGTCTGCCTCCTGAATTAGACTTGCCTGTGAAGAAAAAAGAAATTGATTATATTTCAGGATATTATTTTCCTTTTTATTATTTCTTTTACAAATTAAAACAAAATTACATCAATTTCGCATTTCCTTATCCTTCCTTCAACCCTGCTCTTGTCCCAAACCTCCAATGTCTTTCACATCCCCCAAACTCTCTCAAATTGGTGGTCTCTTTTTTATTATTATTGTAACATATACCCATAAATATATAAATACAACATTTAGTGTAGTTTTGTGTATATGATCTCAAGGCTAACCAGTTTGAATTGGATAACTAATTATGGGGCTCATCCTTAGGAAAGGCTAATTGTCCTCCTCTCAGTAGTTATTAGTTGCCCATAGTTCTTTGTCTAAGGGTAGGACCCTGTGAGATTTTCCCCTTCCACATTAACATGTCTATTGCTATTATCATCATTTGCCACGTCTTATTTAAGTAGCCATACTGTTGAAGTATCCTGGGTGCAGCTTCTCCATTGTTTCTAGGAGACACTATCTCAGAGCTGACTTCCTGGTCCTCTGGCTCTGCAATCTTCTGCCTCCTCGACCAAGATGTTCATTGAGTCTTAAGGACAGGAGTTGAATTGTAGATATATCTTTTAAGCCTGGTCTCCACATAATTCATTGATCTCTGAATTATGACTTGTTGGGGTTATCTATAATGGTCTCTGTTTGATGGAAAGAGAAGCTTCTTCAAAGAGTGGTGAAAGATACACTTATCTGTGTGTATGGGGATACATTTTCCAATAAAGTTAAGGATCATGCTAGTGTAGTGAAATGATGGCAGTAAATTCTCTTCTAAGATCAATGACTTCACCAGCTCTAGATTTCTTGTATTAAGGCATGATTTCCCTCCTATTGAGTGGGCTGTAAGTCCAATTACACAACTGCTGGTTATCTCAAAACTATGAGTGGCATTATTGTAATTTAGGGCTATCTTGCCATGCTGGTCATTGTTATAGTTCATTGGCATCACTGCTGTATAGGACTGCTGGCTACTTCCCTCCCTTGGCAGCTTATACAGTACTTTCGGATACTATGAAAGCTAGACTGTAGGAAGGAGACTTTCAGTTTAGATCCAGCTCAAATCTTCTGAGTCCTGTGTCCAAAGTGTATGGTATCTTCAGCAAGAGGGACTTCAATCTGTTAGAGGCAGATACCAAGGGCAACATAAATAACTTGGATGAAGGTTATGCCTGATATTGAGGGCTTTCTTTAGGTAGTCTACAGCTTTCGTAGGGAGAATTGGAAGCTCAAGTGGTATAACTTCATTTAAGACATATATGTATATATTTATGTATACTTATAAACTTATATGTGTTGTGTATAATTTTAGATGGAGCATAAACCAACATAGAATTTACCATCACAAATGATTCTGACTTAACAGAACAAGGAATATTTAGTTATTTCCTTAGCACTTGTGAAATAAGCAAAGAAACCGATAATCCATGGACCACAGAGATAAAATGGTAGCTCCAAGTCTCACTCTATAAACCGAGCAGGCTTTGAACTTATGATCTTCTTGACTCAGTCTCCTAAATATCTGAGATTATAGCCCTGCAGCACCAATGCTCACTCAAGCCTTTCGTGGTAGTCTTCCATAGTTATTCTTGACGAGCATGCAAGGACCAGACCAGCACAAAAGCTCAGATAAAAGTTTTTGCCTTCCCTCCAAAACTCATCAATTCGAGTGCCTTCAGTGAAGCCATTGTTACTCTAAGTGCACAGGAAAGAAAACTGGGGGGAAAGACAGGCACTGAGCACAAATGTTACTAAGTAAAAGAAAATGTTGACAAACCTAGGAAGTGCCAGTGATGTGTTCATTCATTTATTCATTCTTAAAAGGACAATCTGTGGGCTTTGCTTCCTTTCCTCCTTTTCCATATTTGTTAGCACAGACATGCTGATAATGAGTCAACTATGACTCAGAAGATGAGAAAAATATTATAGAAGATGCAAAGCTACAAGCAGAAAGGAATGTGAGTCCTTTAATGACTGTGCAGACCAGAGTGTCTTTATCTTTCTATCAGCCTGAGCCTTCCTATGGGAGAGAAAGAAATCTCCCTTTATGTTAAACAGCTCAAACAGTTTTATCAATATATACAGGCTGATTTCATAATAATTCTAGTAGTCTCAGATAAGATAGTAATATAATTGCTTAGAAAGTCTCTCTCGCTGCATTAGTTGATTTTTTGAGACATTTGTTTGTTGTGACATTTTATGGATCATTATAATTTTTCTAGAAAAGGGTATCCTTTACACAGTCTCCCTAAAGTATGTTTTAACTGTGATAATTATGGTAAAAATATTACTTGTTGAAGATCCATGGATAATATTCTATATTTTCATTTCATTTTGGAAAGTTTCAATTAATTTGCCTTCCAGTTCACTGACTATTTTCCTAGCCATGTCCAGTATTAATGATGAGCCCATCAAAAGTATCTTTTTATTTCTCTTAGAATTGTTTTTATTTCTAGTATTCCTTTTTAAAGAATTCTTACCATCTACTCAATTACCCATCTGCTTTTATATGCTGTCTGTTTTATGTGCTATAGTCCTTAATGTATTAATTACAATTATGTCCTTAAATATTTATTTTATGCATGTGCATATGTTTTCCCTGCATGGATGCAAATATACATGTGTGCCTGGTGCCCACAGAGGTCAGAACAGGGCATCAGATCTCCGGAAACTGTACTTACAGGCAGTTGTGAGCCACCATGTGAGTACTTGGAATCCAACCCAGGACCTCTGGAAGAACAGCAACTGCTCTTATCTAAGTCTTCTTTCCATCCCCCTAACTACAGTTATTTTAACTGTACCCTTTGATAATTACTACATCTGTGTCCTGTTTAATTTTTTCTTCCCTTCCTTCCTTCTTTCCTTTTGTCATTGCTTTCTGTTTTGTTTTTATTTTTGAACACAGGTGCCTTGAAAACCAACCTGCGCTTGAGTGACTGTATAGTTGATATCCTTGAACTTCTAATCCTCTTACCTCCACTCCTGAATGTCAAGATTACAGGACACATATGATCCACCTCACCAGGTTAATGCAATGCTGGAGACCAAACAGCGGGGCCTCATGCATGCACAGCAAGCATTCTCCCCACTGAGATACATTCCCAGACCCATACTATGATTTTTACCCCTTTTACAAATGGTTTGAATTATTTATTAAAAGTCAAGTATAATATATTAGCTAATAGAAACATGCGCCTTTACTATAAATTCCACATTAATGTTGCTAGGAGCTGGGCTGTGTTTGATTGTATCTATACCTGTGAGTATCAGGGCTTATGAAGTTTTTTAAGGTATTTGTTTTCTTATGTAATGTTTGCTTGTTTATAGTGCTAGGGATGAAACCTGAGGTTTCATGTATACTAGGTAAATCCTGTATCACTGAGTTATACACTAACTGTATTTATTGTACAGTGGCTATCTTTATTTTTGCCTTCCTTGTGGCCATTAGCTATCCCTAATAAAACTCAAGAGTTCTCATTGTGCTGAACATTCATTTGAAATCCACTATCTTGAGGCTGGAGAGATGGTGCAGTAGTTAAGAGCACTGGCTGTTCTTCCAGAGAACCCGGGTTCAATTCCCAGCACCCACATGGCAGCTCACAACTGTCTGTAACTCCAGTTCCAAGGGACCTAATACCTTCACATAGACATACAAGCAGGTTAAAAGAAAACTAATAGATTAAACTAAAACAGAAAGAAATCCACTGTCATTACAGTGGCTCCCTGTGGCACAGTGAGGTGTTACAGAGGCAGTGCATCTTGCAATTTCTGAAGCAATCTTAGTCTGTGAATAGCCTTGTGTCTTAGTTTTGTGACCTTCAATAGTGTCTCCTGGCTTTCTTCTCCTCTATTAAGAGAGATAAAAGAAGGGGATGAAACAGAAGAAGTGCACTTCTTATGTGGGGAAACTCCTTCTCCTGA